>NW_018408918.1:1385570-1484751 GCF_002113885.1 Mizuhopecten yessoensis
GGGGGGGGATACATGCCTGTAGAATATGAATAAACTTATGACTACGAAATGGAATGCAAAATATTTGCCAAAAAAATAACCAGCTATTATGAACCTCCACAAATTTGTTTACCAATTTCATCATATTCTACCTTGCACGCTGATGCTGCATCATAAACCTTTCCGCGCCAATCATCAAACTTCAAATCGACATTTTTTTCCCCGTGATTCGTACCAGTACAGGTATTTTGTAGTACACATTTATTGGTACTTTTGAATATGCAGACGCATGCAAGACACTTTATCGAAGAGTTGGAGAATACAAACACAATACACTCCTTGTTGTGGAGGTATTATGAAACCTTAATTGCCCCAGAGACAAGAGTAATAAAGAGTTCTCCGTTGTCGATGAACCCGTGGAGGTCCGATCAATGCTAGTCAAAATAAGGCACCATTAAATATTAATGTAATTCAATTCAAAGATACGGAGTGACAATACACCACTAGACAAGCAAATTACTGTACAAGATGCTAGCACGGCGCACTTGTTGAAGATTTGTCATCTTACAAACTCACTACGGACTACATCGTATTTTGTTTTAAGGATCCCCGTCCTACTGCCAAAATGCATTGGAAACCTTTCTTACCTGCATCACCATTGTATTAATAAATCATTGCTGAAAAACCGTACCTTTCGATATTTCTATGAATGAATAAATAGAAAAGAATCAAGAACACTGTTATACTGTTTGAAATAAAATTCAGAATGACCAGATGAGGATTCGAACGCTGGACCCTTCGATAAAAGCGCTGTCGCTCTACCAACAACTTTTCTTCTTGAAGTACCTGGTGGAAAAAGTGTCATGTCCCAGTCATGATACATATAATTCAGAAACGAAATGAAGGGGAAGTTACTGTACGCAATAAAAACTACAGTGGATTTCTTAAGTGTTTAGCCTGCAATGGCACAGGAAAACTTTAATTTGTCTTACAAATATAAAACAAATTAACAATATTTTTCTATTTTATATTGTTGACGATCGATAAATGCGCGGATATCTACTTGCAGAATTAATAATAATGTTCAAAATTTTAAAAGTGACCATATTATCAAAAGTTGAAATTTAAATAAAAAAGTCTAATTTCTCCTCAAAAACATAAACAGTTTTCATTGGTTATGCAGCTTATTCATTTTGAATCTGTACAAGAGCAGAAACGTTTCGATGTTTACTTTTTTTAGTATTTATGTTCCAATTCTTTCATGTCTGTTGAATCTTATCAGTTATAGAACAACCTCGTCTTACAAACTGTAAAGGGTACAATTCGAACGGGGAAAACCTTAAAGATTTTCTTCAAACACCAAATATATTGCAAAAGGCTATAGATCGACGTATAATTAAATCAAAATGATGGAGACATGACGAAAGGCGTGAATTAATTTCAAATAGGTAACAATAGCTGAGTAATCAGACTTTGTGAACGGCGTCTGTCTTCATGAAGAATGACTCCGGCATCGAGACGAACAGATACACAATATATTGGCTCTCTGACTTCATTATAATGCAATGTCAAAGAACACCAAAACATCGCACTTCAAATTCCATTTCAACAAATGTGAATTTTTATCAAATTAAATGTGTAAAACTTGCTTTCGTATGCAGGTTCAGTTAGCGGAGGAAAGAATTCGATATTCTGCACAAGTCTGATCCCAATTTACTTGAGAATATTTCCTTTATTTATGGGATTCCTTTAATGAAGTATTCCATCGAAAAACGCCGCTGAACATAGAGGAAAATGTACTTATGGACATGAAGCTGTAACTCCAGCAAATCTTTCCAATGAAAAGCTTTGGTTATTACCTAGGGATCCCTGAACCACTTGCGAAAACTGTAAATCCTTATTGGAAACCGTTTATTCCAACACAACTTTCGCATTGATAAATACTTCTGGAAAGAAACTTGTGCTTTGCGGAAGTTTGATAAAAATAAATAACAAGAGGCCCAAGAGGGCCTGTATCGCTCACCTGAATATTTAAGCAGTCATAGCAAAATATTCTCATTGAATATTATATTGCACTAAAAATATTTCCCTCGCTAACTTTGTTGGCTCCAAGATTCTATGCTTTTTGATTCTTCAGAGGTAGCTTGACATATTTTTCCCTGTGACCTTGTAAGTAGGTCAATGTCATTTTCCTTCCCAAATTAGTTAGCTCTACTCCAAAAGCTACCAGCCAAATATTATGAATCCATTCCTTTTAGTTCTTAAGAACACATCAATTAAAATGTTGTTGACCTCTGTGACCTTGAAAGTAGGTCAATGTCACTTTCATTCGCAAACTTTGTTGGGCTCTTTCCAAGGAAATAACCAGCCGAATATTAAGGTTCTATAACTTCCAGTTCTTCAGAAGAAGTCATTTGAAGTGTTTGACATATCTGCCTCATGTGACCTTAAAAGTAGGTTTTCATTCTCAAACTTTGTTGGGCTCTTTCCTAGGAAGCTACAAGCCAAATATAAAGATTCTATACCTTTCAGTTGTTCAGAAGAAGTCGTTTGAAGTGTCTGACACATTTGACCCCTGTGACCTTGAAAGAACGTCAAGGTAAATTTCATCCTCAAACTTTGACGGCCTCTATCCCAGGAAGCCATCAATCAAATATAAAGATTCTATACCTTTCAGTTTTTCAGAAGAAGTCATTTGAAGCTTTTGACACATTTGACTCTTGTGACCTTGAAGGTAGGTCAAGGTAATTTTCATTCTCAAACTTTGTTGGGCTTCATCCCAGGAACCAATCAGCCAAATATGAAGATTCTATACCTTTTAGTTCTTCAGAAGAAGTCGTTTGAAGTTTTTGACACATTTGACCCCTGTGACCTTGAAAGTAGGTCAAGGTCATTTTCATTCTCAAATTTTGTTAAGTTCCATCCAAGGAAGCCATCAGCCAAATATGAAGATTCTATACCTTTTAGTTCTTCAGGAGAAGTCGTTTGAAGTTTTTGACATATTTGACCCCTATGACCTTTAAAGCAGGTCAAGGTCATTTTCGTTCTCAAACTTTGTAGGGCTCCTACCAACAAAGCTTTCAGCCAAATATCATGGCTCTAGGCCTTTCCGTTCTTGAGAAGAAGTTGTTTAAAGGAAAAGTTGACGGACGAGGACGGACGGACGACGGACGCCGCACCACGACATAAGCTCACTTGCCCTTCGAGCAGGTGAGCTAAAAATGAAATGAGCCAGATATGGATTCGATTCCTGGACTTCCGATCATTATACTGCCACTCTTACCAACTGAGCTACCTCGTTAATTGAAGTACACTGGCCAAGTCGCACTACAGTTATATAAAAAAACAAAATTAAGGGGAGGGTACTGTACATGTGTATTTAGAAACCTAAAGCTAAATTCTTTAGTAATTCCTCTGCAGTGGGACATGGATAATTGATTAAGGATTTTGCAAAATAATGTCATGCTTGTCAATGTTATTGTGAAAGGATGATTTAATAACACCAGTTATAATTAGGAAGATTTCAAGTGTCAACTTTATAAAAGCGGCATATCCGGATAAGGAATTTTCCTGGAAAAGATAACAACAGATATTTCATTATATCTTGATCAATATCTAGCTACACCCTGTACATACTATCTTAGGCACAAAATCTGTATGAAATATGTGTCCATTATCTCTCAGTCAGCCCAATCTAGCAGATGCACACATATAAACTAGGAAATCCAGTATAAACAAGAACCAGAACTGTAATTATAAAAATCATTTATTTCTGGTTTGTTAATAAGTTAAAAGTATTAGTACAAGATATATGTAATTACAACCTTTCCCAAAAGATGGCTAATTACCTACACACTATTAAGTACTGACATGCTTCCAGCTGACTTTCATAGGCAATATGAATACTTAGTGGAAAAAGAGAATTTCGTGCATGACATCTGAAGGTGTTTCATTGCTTAAATCTGACATTTCATAATTTTATCCCTTTTTGTGTCGCCTGCAATGCGAGGCGACAGATAGTTATTACTTTGTCGGCGTCGCCGGTTGCGTCGTCCGAAAGGTTTCCGTACGATAACTTGAGTTTCCTTGGGTTGATTGAACTCAAACTTGGTACGCATATTGCATACTATAAAGCTCGGACGAGTGCGCATTTCAGTTGCCACATAAGGGAATTGTGTAGTAAATGCAAGAACGTTTTTGTGTCTCAATCAACTCCTTTCAAATTTTGTACAGTAACACAAGAAGCAATAATGTTCAACATATATTACGGGTTTTTCTGTAGATTTTCATCTTTCTGCGTTTTGGCATATCACACTTGACATAGCAAAGCTGTTCATCGTCTTGGCCGTTAAGTTTTGCTCGTTTACGCGATAACTCGAGCAAAAACACTTTGCTCACTAAAAGCGCTGAGCGGGCGACACATCCACTCCTGTAGCATTCTTGTTTTATTTCTATATTACAATAACTATAATTATCTTTAATGAAGACGCAATTCATAGAACAACCAAGGATCAAATCGACAGCAGAAAAGGTAGAATTATGGAGTGGCATTATCTAGAAATTGTAAATAAGTATTTTTAGTCAATAGAAAGGCTAGCTGAAAATGAACTCCTTGCTTGTAACAAATAATCCACTTCATCTTGGATTAGTAAAACCAAGGTAAAGCTAATAGAAAGGCCAGCTGGGTGAGGGAAACCTTGCTTGTTACAAATATACCACTCCAACCTGAATTTGTTTGATTTCATTTGACATTCATATCCTATTTTTGTGAATGCCAGCTGAAAACATTTCAGTTATTATATTTACCTATTAGATAATTTAAATATTTGTTTTTCTCTTTGCATGAAACTATAAAGAAACGTTTTGTATGGTTGATGCTAGGAAGTTTTTACTTTTCATATGAAAACCATTTATGTTTATAAGTTTAATAATAAAACAATGCCTCATACAAATTTGAGGAAATTCCAGTTCTCTGGTACAGCCGGTGTACATGAACAACCATTTTCATTCGTTGATCATGAAAACCTACATCCATATATAAGACGAGAGTGACAACAGTCTGAAATCTTTATGCAATGGCGATGAATATATTAAGTTCAGGAAGGTTGCCGCCAGCGCTTGAATTTGTTTGTCAGATGAAATCAGCAAATATGTCTGCCGATGTAGTAAGCATAATGCCTATGACTTGGTTTAATAGCTAATCGAACACCAATCCTATTGAATATTTGCATGCAGCTTAACAGGTCTTCAAATTAATTCATGAGTTAATTTACATTAAATATTATTCTGAATTGTTTACGTAATGCCAAGATGATTACAGATTCAAAATGAACACAAGATCCATACCGGAATGGTTATTTGTCAGTTTATTTATATAAGAAATCCTATTTGCCCTGTTGCAGCTTGCAAACTATATTCTGCGTAACGTTCAGAGACTACGAAGAATGTGAAATTGCCGCTTTGTTAGATATTAGGTTAAAGCGAGTTCATAATTTTTTGATTTCGATAAAAAATCTACGACAGCAAACTATATGATTATCGCATTGAGATTCGTTCTGTTTCTTGAATATCGTAGAGTTTTTTTTATCGGCATACGCATATGTAAGTTTGAAAAGTGCAAAGCTATGACAGGGCTTTTAAAGGAGCAGGAAAACAATATGATTGAGTGTGATTCGTAAAGTAGGCAATGGAGAAAACGCCATTCAAAGCATTTTGAAGCAATCGGCATGCCGGGAGTAAATCAAACCAAAATGCATAGAAAAGAGCAATAATATCCCTCACCACCTACACATGTAGTTTGTTTCGACAGTTATCACGGCAAACCAAAGCAAATCTATTAAAAAAACAATTCTTTCCTCAATTTCACCAACAGCAAAATAGGCCTGCTTCTTTAACACAAGTAATCCAGTTCTGCTTGCACTTCTAAGGTCACGTAGAATGAACTAGAACATTCCAGGGAATTCTTGAGAAATGGTCAAAGACTCTTTAATGACATTTGAATATTTCAAACCATTGACAGGCTAAATTGTTTGACACAAGGCGTAGCCTTCTATCCTTGATTGACTTGACAATTCGAGTCTTCCAAACTTACCGTAATAATGCAAGTAGTTTTCTGTCGCAGCCATGCATGTTTTAGGAATTTTGTGTCAATTGCCGTCAAGAATTTGTTTTGCCTTTTTTCATATCCTACCCTTAATCAGATTGAGGATGTCTGGCCCCCTAGCCCCGGTTGCTCAAAAGTTAGTCATAATAAAGCAGTGGTAAGGGAAAATTAACAAAAATGTATACAACAAAATCAAGAACATCTTTTCACTGCAATAGATCGGTTGAGACAAATAAGACTGATGTCTTTTAAGGATTCATTTTTTCTTCGAAAGCTTTTTTTTTTTTTATTGGCAACCATTTACATTTGTCACTTATCACTGGTTAAATTATCCAACCTTTTAGCAACTTGGCCCTGGTTGATAAAGCTTAGAATGATATTCTATCATTGAAAAGGGCATGCATGTTGTACTTCTATTCGTTGTTTGTGCTATTATGTTGGAGCAGGTTCAGTACGTCACACAAAGATATGATATCAAACCAGACCGTCTTTGTATTGTACATTATAGCACCGATATCAAAATAAATCTTGACAAATGGCTTTTAGCACAATAATAATAATTACTGAATTGTACGATGACTCCTGATTGGTCAGGATAATTCACAGAAAATAAATTAAAATCTGATAAATGACAGACATCTATTTTATATTAAATAGCATGATTTATTTTTGCCTCTTCAAAGCAAAGGCCCAGAGAGGTATTTTTTAAATGACGCAAAAGAAAAACAGATTTTAAATCGAAAATTGCTGCGGATCTCAAGCCGGAAGCTAATAAACCTATCTTGCCCTTGTGTGTGACTTCTTCCACGAACCGACGAACAAGCTGTCAAAAATGTCTTAGACTGGAGGAAGGGCTAAAGAGTGACAGGCTACCTGTCAATCAGAGCTAGAGCTGATATAGTTTAACTATGTTATAGATATTGCCTTGCACTTCAAGCCGCCAGTTAAGACCATATGTAATTATTTATCATTATTTTGAATGTTGTCTCAACAACTAAAATCAACGACAATGACAATCCTGAAATGTGGTGAGGAATTTTACCCTCAGTACGTAATGCCCTATGGTAGAATTTCCTAATCGTCCATACAGAAATTACCACAAATAGTTGATATAGTAGCTATATACCGTGTAATTGAGAACACCGCCATCTTCTCTGACTCAGACTGGAGGAAGATATTCGACAGACTATCCTCTGGCCAAAATACTAGTCTGAGACCCAATCTAATCGATAGGTGTATACCAAGGGTGTGATGAGAGCAAAAATATGGTCGAGCAAGTCACGCTTATGATGACTTTGTCTATGGGCCAAATATCGGGAAAAGCAACCAGAAAACCAAAAGTCCTTTTTTCTTGGGACGTGTTTGCTTTATACCTTTTGCTTTCAGGTGTTGGCTCCGATATATAAGCAAGGGTAAGTTAGCTATTTGAGTAAAGACCAGGCAAAGGTAAGTCATATAAGTCCTGCCAACAATACTAAGGGACACCGAGGTAACTTAACATACCAAAACAAACTGAATAGTAAATTGCTTAAATCTGCATGTATACATACATACTCAGCGAAATGGTAACATATTAATGTCACAAGTTTTCTGAAATACAAATTTCTGGTAGATTTCAAAAAGACGTTTGAGAAATCAATTGTATAGAGCAAATATTTCATATCGTAAAATTTGTCTCTAGTCTGTCTAAAATCGGCACTTTCGATCAATATATGACACGCAGTCGTACATATGTTAGCTTCACTGTACAAGAATGAAAAAACGGCTGATCCTCTCACATGAGTGTAATAAATAAGTCCCGTGCAGATCACGGACCTGACAACGAGACAAAGGGGTTACGCCTTTCAAATCACGGCTGTGACACCGAGAAACAGGAGACCCATGTAGTTTACTCCACTAATGGTAACGAGAGGCGAATAGGTCTGTAGGGGGCAGAAGATACTATCTCTCATAATACCACACTTAACTGGTGATCGAACCCTGGCCGTCTGTGAGCGATGTCTCTGATCCTAGCACTGAATCAATTTGCTTATAGAGCCGATAAAATAGGTTGGAGAATTGGTCATTACATGTAGATCCTCGACACTATGATGTGACCGAAACTGTCATTATCACATACATATTTTTGTTTTCATAATTTTCTAATAGTGTCCACGAAAAGATGGTTTCTTCCCTTTTACAAATAAACACTAAGAACTTTTTAGATCTACAGTTTTTCGATGGAAAATGTGAGGTCAATTTAAGCCGTTAGATCAGAAACTCTTTTGATTTTCAACGTTGGCGAAATGATTTAGCCAAAATATTATTACGAGATGCTAGAAAACCTTGAAATACAAAAAGTCGGAAAACAATGCTTCTAGAACACAATTCCAACACATATTTGAAAGACGGCATCTGATGTGTCATGTCAGCCTATACCTGTTGTGTTTGTATCGGTATTGTTACACGGCACATTGACAATGCGAGTCATTTAGGGACAAGCAACACGTTAAAATAGGTAATCACATACATAAGTAAGCTTATCCGACCAATTAGATGCCGACTGTCAATTTTGTGATTGGTGTGCAAGCAGATGGCTTAGACAAGACTATATTGGGGAATGTCGATGTTTACACAAATGTTGTGGCACGTTATCACATACAGATTTAGTAGATGCTCTCATTATGTATGTGTTATTGTCATATTACGTCGTTATAGATAATGTGATAGCTATCAAGTTTCACTCAAATGGAAATGTTTACGAGATCCTGTACCACACAGAATTGTTTACAAACTACGGTATTCAGTAACATTTCATATAGACAGGATACTGCGTTGTTATATGGACTGAACACAGGGTTTTCTATATAGGATATAAACATGTAGAATGCATACAAGATAATTTTATATAGATTGAATAGGGTTTACTGGGGGTTGGTTAACTCAATACAGGGTTATTTTATGTAGAATGTAAGAATGCAAGTTGGCAAATTTCCATAACTCCAAAAAATCAATATGATAGCTTCAATAAATTGGCGTAACACTGGTTCCTTGGGAAATAATAATATATGTCACATGAAAAATATTTAAGGTAACATAAATCGTTAAATCTAAATATTCATACCTTTGCTTTTAAAGCTGGAAAGACTTCAATAATTTCAAGGTAGATAACTCTTACATACATCACATTTAAGGTAGTATACGTCCTTAACTCTAAAGACAAATATCATTTGCTTAAATGACTGCACACATTTAAATTGTTATAAGGATGCTAACACTGACAAACACTTCATGTTTAATGCTTCAGGTGGCATTTAGAATTAATTCTAGAGACCGATGTGTTTATTTTTTATACCTAGAAACATTAAACACTATAGAAACAGAAGAATATTTAACAACTTAGCGATTATGGCGGTACATGGCGATAAAGCACTTAACGAAAGGCTCAGTCGAGCTATAAAAATACTTTTTATTAAAAGAAAATGGACCAATCCAACATGAAACTTGTTTCTGTCAATTACTACGCATATAACACAATCGTTCAAAAGCAGAAGCCATTTCAAAAGTACGTCTTTAATAGAATTTCGTGTAGCGTGTAAAACATGGATATATGCAATTCGCTTATAAGCCCGATACTTCAGCACAAAGATTAGATTACTAGCTCATGAATATCAAATATCAATCAGAAGGGAATTTTCTTGAAATACCAAATACGTTTAAAATGATCGGGTGTTATGAAAATAGAAGGAGAAAGCGTACAGTAAATGGTTTCTCCATTTATTTCTGTATTTAAGAGAAGCAAAAACTTTAAAATGCAGCTCAAGACAGTTACGCTATTCTCTCAAAATATAAAGAATGTCTTTGTCACAGTCGAGTGTATCCAAACTTTTTACTCAGATTCGCGACAAATTGATTCTCAATGCCCGACTTTATTCTTTTACATTCAAATCAGCAAGAATTAAAACTAAGAACATTGTAATGATAATTATATCAAACCAAACATCTGCTAAACAATAACATTTTAAGAAATACACATATGTATGCTATCTAATTACAGAAGTCGGGAATCCCGTTTTGCTGATGTACCCAAAAATTGCCGATTCTATCTAATTATCTGGAATCTGATAATTTCTTAAATGTTCTTTGAAACCCCTGATACCATGCAACCGAATTAACTTATGTGACATTCCTTTTTTACTAATTAGGAAAAAGTCGTTTATTCGAATTTGTCGCGAAATGTGTTCTCTTTAGGGTGATTGCAATTTTTAATTTTCCTTTTTTTCTCGCTCTTGCGTATGTATCTACACATAAGTTATAGCTCTCGAAATCAGAGTTCAAGCTTTTGATTTTTAATTGCGCATTGTAGTAATTATTTCATTTTTACAAAATCACCTTCCCCAAAAATCTCATTTTTGAAACCACGTCGTTCAATTAGGCCAAAATAACGCCGACGTTGTGCGTAGAAGCGTAAGAGATACATAGTGCAGAAATATTTAATATGAACTTTCAATTTTTGTTTGTTTGATTTTTCAGAAAAAACCCAAAATGAATTATCCAATATACTTCTGGTATTTGTTTGTTTGTTTGTTTGTTTGATTTTGTTTAACGTCCTATTAACAGCTAAGGTCATTTAAGGACGGCCTCCCCTGTGTGCAAGATGCATGCGTGTAATGTATGTGTGTGTATTTTGGGAGGCTGCGATATGTTCGTGTTTATCTCCTTGTGATAGCGCGGAACTGATGCCGACTTTATAGTGCTACCTCACTGAAACATACTGCCGAAGACACCCAGCAGGACGCCCCACCCGGTCACATTATACTGACAACGGGCGAACCAGTCGTCCCACTCCTAATTTGCTGAGCGTTAAGCAGGAGTAGAAACTACCAATTGCTCATTTCAGTTACCGACGAAAACAACAGCTATTTAACATTTAATTTGAAAACATGGTCGCCATTTTTCGATTAAAGTGTTACTGATGCCTTTTGATCATGGAACGAATACCGCGTGGGATTCCCCGATATCTTTTAATACTAAATTTAAATTTGTGGCCCACACACCTACGTCCGTTATAGAGACAAATGATTAATACAATTGGAAGTGTATTCAAGTACTTTATCTTGAAGTCTCACATACTATGTATATCCATATCTTGAGAGATTAAAAAAAGAAAATGAGTAAATTTGAAAATATAGCATTATACTGTTTAATATTATACGTAACATAAACATAAACAAAAATTACCACCTTCTAATCGCCAGTTTGAAATAACCAAAATTGATTACGACCAAATATTAAAAATGGCAGGCGATAATGGTTTATAACAAATTGCGAACTATTTATAATATAGGACGAGACCGGTCAAAAATATTGACTTGTCACTGAAAATGGTCTATATAATATTTGATACCTGTAA
This sequence comes from Mizuhopecten yessoensis, assembly GCF_002113885.1. Lineage (NCBI taxonomy): Eukaryota > Metazoa > Mollusca > Bivalvia > Pectinida > Pectinidae > Mizuhopecten > Mizuhopecten yessoensis. The sequence goes on from NW_018408918.1 coordinate 1,397,045, forward strand.
CCGCTATCCATACAATGATTTCAACAATAATGAATGAGAACACAATCCAAAACACCATTCTGTCTATAGCTTTTGAAACATGCTGCCACGTAATGTCATCCTCAGTAACTTCCCATGAATTGTCATTATCCCGGAAGTCGCCATTTGACTGGAGACCTTGAGTCGAAAAATGGTCACGCATGGTGACGTCACCGGACGGAGACAAGTCTTTTGTGGCAAAAGCCGTTTCTTGTGTTAACATGGCATCGGATGAAATCCCGCTTCTACCCACAAGCGGGGTGGCACTTACGTGGTTTGTAGGCCATTTGTTTTTTCTAGCTTTATTTTTTCGACAACCGCGCATAATCCTGACCAGTTTACGGTACTTTTTAGGAATCGGTTTATCGTTATCACGATGAAATATTTGCACAACAAACACTGTCAATATAGCTATCGTGGCGCTGATGCCAAATTTAAGCATAAGTAGATAACTAAGAATAGGAACAGGGTCTGAATTATCCGGAATTTCAGATGAAAGAATCGTCATGTATATTGCGAACGACAGTAATGCACTAACAGCAAACGATATACGCTCGCCGGCTTGTGCAGGAATGAAGAACACACAGACATTCAGAATGCTGAGAACGACGACAGGAGCGATGATGGTAATGAGAAAAAACATCGGTTTTCGTTCAAGTGTTAACGGAAAGGCAACATAGACAAAAGACGTATCGCCAAAACTTGATACATACGGTCGTTCTTGGGTAATCGTCCATTTTGCGTTTTCCTCTACAATATCCATTGCCTTATTTTCCTCCAAATATGTAAGGTCCAGAACGTGTAAAGAGTGAAATAGTTCTAGAAGAGTGAATACAATCTCACAACGGTGGGTGTCGAAAGGAAAATACCGCACGTTTGGAGTACACGATGTTGCTAGGACGCCGCCTGTGAAAAGTTGTATGACTCCGTTGCGTTTCAGTCGAATTATTTCCGTGTTGGATTTGGAATGCAACAACATAAACTCCTGCACCGGGTTAGCTATGATGACGTTTGGAATCCATACATCGTTAATAGAAAATGTGATTGACCGCACGGGGTAGTGGTCAAAGTCCCACATTAGACGTTCGTCCCTCCAAACAATCCCAAGGACACCCGTGGTCTGGAGATGACCAGACACCTCGTTGAAGTCATTCACCGACCGCAGGAAGTATTTGACTCGAATTGTGCTTTTGCTGTCCTTTAACTCGCCTGGAATAATAGATTTACTATAATTTGTCAACAGTTTCTTCTGCAAGTTGAACAGAAGATCTTCTTTTGTGTCTTGGTATCCATCAGCAGAACAAATAAAAAATCCAATGTAATAAATTATCTGTCTCATTAACACAAATGTATATAACATTTTGTAAAACAACGAGTCTTGCGTTTGTGAGATTCCAGTTGACCGCGTACCAAGCGTCACCAAGAAAACGTTCGTTACAATTTCACCATCCTAAACTCCAATGCATTGCTCAGTAATGCGTGTTCCTCCATACTTAACTCGACAGTTACATAGTAAACAAAGTCGTATTTTATGTCAACTTTATCCCAAACGGTCCTTAACACAAATGGCTGTCTCCTGCTAAAGGTAATCTTTGAGCCACCAAGCGTCTATAAATAATGTCAATGGTGATTGTCATTGATGTGAATGTGAAGAGTATTTTCCTTCTTCAAATAAAATTAGGACGGACATTGTTAGTCGTTATATGGTGGCCGCGTTGACTCCGGCACGCCCCTTCCGTCAGTTACAGTTATAATCATACATCGATGTCCGTGCATATGCTTGTGTCAAAACAAGGTATGTTCAATGATTGGTCGCTTGCTATATCGCCATCCGTGAAACAGACAAGCTCCATGCCCGTGCATATGTTCGTGTGAGATTAATCACAGGTGCACAGTATCAGAGAAACAAGCGCGGTCGCCGATGATTGGTCGCCGACAATCCATCGATACGGTAGGCCCCGTGTTACATCCACGTGCACACGTGTTGTTCGTCCCTACGTTTACTTCCGTCACTGTATTAAATCCATGCATATAAATCAAAGGTACACAATGCAAGAATTACGAAAACAGATTATTGGTTGCCAAGACATCCACGTGCGCGTGTTTCTATGGTACCGGCGATTGTCCTCGAACAAAAAGCACCAATTTAGACACTGCTGTTCGCTGAAAGGCTAATCATACATAACTTGTTTATTACGATATTTCTCCATCACCGGTAATTGCAGTGTGGGTGGGAGACGTTTTATGTTCCTACGTTACCATTTTGATGCATTTAACCCCTTTAAGAATGCTGTTGACGCAACAACACGTAGTGTATAATAGGAACCATACACTGATTGACTGATAGGTTTTACGTCCGCTTCACTACCGAGTAGTTCGGTTATCCAGCTGACGATATACATATACACTTTTACATATTATTTAAAATAATTTCAACTTTCTTCCGAATCCAATATTCATTTTCTCATCTGTTAAATTGCCCTTTTCCCCACATATTGCAGCACAAAAAAAATATACTTCGAAAATTATCTGAACAAGAGGTAAAAGCTATGCCAATACTGCCTTATACACAGATTTTGTATGTGTCTGTTTTATCAATTCTTTGTAAATAAGAAAAATCTCGATGTTTTTCTCTATATGTTGTAATTTGGTTATATATTTGTTTCGTTCGCGAAAAAAATAGGCGTCACGTTTTATGAATTCTATAAGAAATCATTAAGTTTCGCGAAACAACCAACTCTGAATGACTTGCCAAATTCTAAATTGGTATCAAAAACCTCCATGTGTAACGATCCCGTGATAAACTGATAACTGTCACAAAAACCTGTTGAACAATTTGTAAACTGATATCACAAAAAATCCTCGCCGACGTCGAATTGATCACCGGGAACACACTCATTCACAAAACCCTGCTGCTTTATCGGGATCTATACCACGCAACCCGCACTGTTGTTGCAACGTATACAACTTAATAGAGAAAACATATTGTGTATTAAGTAATTTTTAGGAGTAAAGCGGCTTAAAGCCGTGTTTCCATATATAGCCCGGTTTAGGCCTGCCTCCGTAAATCATTTAAAACGATCTGTATCACTCGTCATGTGGCCTCGCGCATATACTGTCCATTGGCGTGCTCCTAGGAAAGCAGTTCCAATTTTGTGGCTCACCAGTGATCTAATTTTCCTGGTATTTTGCAATACCGTCTCCAAAGCTCCTAGCGCGATCAAAGGCGAACAGGAGAACAGGAGATAAATCTTAATATCCGTACCGACACATTGGATACTCATTTAGTCTAGTATGTACAGAACACGAGTCTTCAAAACGGACAAACTCTATAAAAATGGTTCCCCGTCGTCTTTGCACGAAATCTGTAAACTTATTACCAAGAATTATCAGAATTTGTCTATCCGTGTAAATAATCAATAGTATCTATAATATTGTAATTGCTATCTTCCTTTCTTGCAAATAGCGTCCATATACGGTAGCTCAACAATGACTCCGCGTGTCCGTCATGCCAGTAAGTAATACACATAGGACGCCTCATTTAATGTTAATTTGTTCCAGCAACAATATCATGAGGTAATTGCATTAAATTTAAGTTTTTGCCCGTATTTGTTAATGTTTAATAGTTAAGTGTGACGACTTTTGGGAGGTTTCAATTTCATCACAAATACAAATATTACTTTTATGAGAAGCAGGCTATAACAAATGTCCTAAAATGCATCACATTTTCATTTAACTAAAATGTTGATGTTTTTTGTTTTTCATTTTCCACACGTCAGTTTTGAAGTATCGTGTCCCTAAACTGAGTAAATAATATAATTTTTATATAACAAGGATATTTAAGTGGGTAATAATTTTGTTTTTATCGAAATTGGTTTGAGGCAGGAATATTTACAGTGAATGACCTGGTTAAAAATTCTGACAGCTTGACTTTCTATTCACGTGAGGAGTTTCGGTTTAATTTCCATATCCATACAAACCTTCTCCAGGACCAAGGGCTAGTCTCAGCTGCCAAGCATTTAGTTAGGAAATTTGACTCTCAAATAGCTATAGAAAGACCTTTCCAACCTTTCCAACGTCTTCTCTTTGAAATTTTTCTAAGACTAAAAAAGTAGGTAAAGATTTTTATAACTGTATTATTGCACCAGTTTCAACACCTACAGTGACCAATAAATGGAACCAGGAGTTATGACCTTGATAATGAAAAATGGACCAAAATTTTCAAAATTCCTTTTACAGTCAAGAGTTTTACATCACTTTTTCGTTACAAACACTTTTCTCTTTAAAATAAACTTAACCCCTAGCCCGTTATGTACTTTGTGTAACATAGAACATGAAACAATAACTCATTGTATACGGAAATTTCGAGAAGTGCAGGAATTACTGCAGAGATATAAAACTCTGCTGGATCTTTATTTTCTCCCGTTTTCATTTAATAGGGAATCCTTCCTTTTTGGAATTATTTCTCACCTTTCCAGCTATGTTGATAATGTTGAGCATTATATATACAAGACTAGATGTCTCTGCAAATCCTTAAATCTCAATGCACTAATTTATGTCATTAAAGATCATTTCATTGTTCAAAACTATATTAATAACGGTAAAAGTGAGCACGTCAAAATGGAATTTGAAACAGGTTGAAGAAAATGGAAACCTATTTTAGATATATAGCTGTTTGTTATGAACAGGCAGTTTATTTTTGTATACTGTATATTTCCAACGCCTCGGCAGTTTCTGATTAATTCACTGGCTACTTAAGCATATACAATTTTTACATGCAAGTTTGCCTCCCCTCTCTCTATCCCACCAACACACCTCTCTCTCTCTCTAAACGCTATTTATATTACTTCTATACAAGTGTAGTATGTAGGTTTGATGTACACGACACATAGTATATTATTATTTATGGTTAGTCTAGTGGTAGGATACCGGGCTCGTGACCAAAGGGTTGCGGGTTCGAGTCACGGCACGGCACTGTGCTGTATCCTGATGCAAGATACTTTACTCCACTTGTTCCAGTCTACTCAGCTGTTAATGAGTACGTGGTTGGACAGTGCTAGAATTGTTGAATGCTAGCTGTGAGCACCGAATTGGCAGCACTGGCTGTATGCTCCCCAGGAAGTTGAATAAGATATTGGCTGGTTGCAAATACCCTATAACCACGGATAATAATTTGTGAACCGCTTTGAGACGACCTCCGAACTAGGTTGTGAAAAAGCGGTATATCAGAACCTCGAATTATTATTATTATTACGGTTCTTAAGAGGTTGATGTGTGAATTAACCTGTGTAATGGATAGGTGTCTGTGAGAGTTTGTTATGGTGTGTTGTGTGGGTGATGGGTGTGGACTAGATGAATTATAGATACAGCTAGGTATGAGACAAATAAGTGTAGATGTATATAGATAGCTGACTTGATACTAGTGTTAAAGGTTATACAATAATGTGGGATTATGTGTATATTGTACATATTCGTGTATGCACTGGTCAGGATACAACATGGACCTTATCTTTATATAATTATATGGATACTATCGAAAATGTATACAGAGCAGTAACATGTATATGTGTCGACAATGTAGAAATATTATTGCACGATGGTGACCAAATGATCATATACACATTGTGATGTGTGTGTGTGTGTGTGTGTGTTGGTGAACAGTGATACATGTACTATGGTAGGCTTGGAAGTTTAAACTACACTTCTTAGATAGTGCATAGCATCTAGGGGTAGGTGAATGAGTAAATGTTTATAAATATGCAGAAAATGATGTTTGTGTAATGTATACCCAACCTTGTCGGCCATTGTACCTACGGTACAAATAGATATGAAAGAAGTGTACCACCAGAGCATCGGAATGTTGTTATCAGACACTAAGACCAGAACTGACCCCGAATAGTGAAGCCCTAATTACAACGTCGAAACAAGTCGTAAAGTGCATTAATCACTGCTGATGAAAAACAGAGTTAGTTGCAATTGTGTAAGTATTGTGGCCTTGACAGGGTCTCCAAAAGGGAAAAAAACCATCTGTATATTTTTGTCATTTTCCTTGTTTTGATAGATGTCCAGATTATAAAAGAATCGTACAACTAGCTCATCGTATTCCCCCCCCCCCCCCAAAAAAAATATAAAAGGGTAGACTATTTATCCTTCGAAGTAATTAAATTGATTGTCCCCTTTTGTCCCCCCTTGTCCCATACGGACCCCGTCGGCGTTTTCAACTGATTTGGAGTTTCTTTCATTTGAGAAGTCGAAGCGGATAGAATACATTAGAAATGTAAGTATTGGAAAAATAATCCATAACGACTTCCTTTTTAACGTAAAACTTTTATAAAATTCGGTAAAGGATATTGAACAGTTGATTTCAATTTAAATGAGTAAGTAATATTTTGGTAGCTCATTTGGTGTGATCAAAATAACAGACATTCCGCGCGATAACATTTCATTGTATGTGATGACAGCCTTATCAGGGTGTAATTTGTCATACTTGGTAACCTTTACGTCTGATGGTTTCACATGTTTTTGTACTATGGCTGTTTTCGGCCGTTAATTTGGTACAGAAAGATACAAAAGCAACGGCTTGATTTTATTTCTGCTTTCATATATTTGTGTACCATGGTACACTTTTACAAGGTACTCAAAGATTTGAATTTTAATATCTTCGTGTACCATGTAAAAGTGTACCATGGTACAAAAAGATATGAAAATTCATATATTTTTGTCAGGCTCTTGTCGGCCATCGTATTTATGGCAACGTTTTGAAATAGCCGCAAAAACCGAAACAATTTGTCCTTGGTTCCGTGATAAGACTAGATCATAAAAGTTTTGCAGTTCACCATAGTCTTTTAAACCAATTATAGCTATGTTTATCGTTTTGCAGTTCATCGCTGACTTTAAAGATGATAATCGGTATATCTATTTCTCGCTTAAGCTATTTACGTATAACCTGCCCTCGGTAATACAACTGATAAAAGGGCCGTTTCAATATACAAATGATGATACATGGGCGGTACACTTATCAGATTGGTGAAAAGGTCGACCAATATATTTGAATGTTTGTGAATCGATCCTGTCGGTCGTTAAACACAATTGTAAGGTATGATTCCGTAGCACATTACCAATGGCGCTCTAAACCACCTAGTGCAATAAGGGCTGAACTTAAAAAGCTCTTTGTTATGTTGCAACAAGCATCACCATCTTTTTTTTTTTTTTTTTTTTTTTTTTTGATATTTAACGTTAAGGACGTTTAAAGACGGGTCGGAGAGAGACACTGCCAAAGGGGAAAAGAGAACTTTCGTATTTGTATTTTGTATTGTTCTACGGCCCATCGATAATTTGAGTCATTTAGAGCCAAACAACAATGTAAAAAATAGACATTCACAAAAATCTAAATAAATTAAAATCAGAAGCAAAAGGTTAAAATATGTAAAGAATAGTTTATGAAATATATCATATCTGATTATAGAGATTGATTGAATGTAAATAATCAGATTGAAGCACAGATCTGTATTAAATAAACGTTTCATAGAGGGTACATTTTAAAATCTCTCACGTATTTGTTTAAATCAGCGCATTATATCATAAAGTGTTTGACTTTAAATGACTGATCACAGGAAGGGCAACAAGGTTGGTATTCTCCATGCAATTTGTAACTATGTGTGATGTAGGCATGGCCTATGCGTAGTCGTGAGAGGACAACTTCCTCTCTGCGGTCTGCTCTACCTTTTGCAGATGAACCTACATTAGCTTGAACTGAAAATAACTTATTGTTTCTTTCTTCAGACCATTTATATTGTCAATTCGTTTTAATAAAATTAGCTATTGAGGGTTTAAAATCAGAATAATGCATTTTAATGTTTCGGATTGAGGTTTATTGCTGCTTTAGCAGCTTTATCTATTTTTTTTTATTTTCATTAATTCCAAAACTAAAATTATGCTGATAAGGAGATTATATTTTGTACGAGATTGTTGGTAAAGTTCCGGTTTTTAATACTTTGCAGTAGTGACAAAGAGTCGGAGCAAATAATATTTTTTTTCATTATATTCTTCTTGATTTCATCCAAACTAGACCAAGTTCAGTTGCTTCAGCTGTGAAAATAGAGGCATTATTAAGTTAACGGCAGGAAGAATACACGTTGCCGACAACGCATGCTGCAGCAAATTTTGCATTGACCTTAGAACCGTCGTTTTATAAGATTTTATGCAAAGGAAATCTCGAGATGAACTCTGAAAAAGAATTTTTGTATTGAACCGGGCGAGTGCGGTATTTACATAATTGTGTAGTTCTAAATTCATTTCGGGTGGCTGAATTGTCCATTGTGGAATATTAGGTATTGTAGAAATCTCGACTGATTGTGGGTCTAAATTTGAATTTTCCAGCAATTTTTGAAGCTGTACGCAAAAATATGGAATCAATTTCTCATTGCGTTTTATAATTTAGATAAAATACTTACTGCAAAGCTGGGTTTGCTTTTAACTGATAAGCAAAATGTAGAAATAATCTTGTTTCCTTTCGCTTAGAGGTGGTTCATTTGCTTCAACGCATAGACTCGCGGCTGGTGAAAAGCACCTAAAGCCAGACGAAGCCCCTGCTGATGAATTGGATCAAGCATCTTGAAGTACGATTTCCGAGCTGATCCATATATAATGGAACCACAGTCAAGCTTAGAACGGATGAGTGAGCGATATAGACGCAGGAGCACATCACGGTCTGCTCCCCAATCTGTATGGTATAATACTTTAAGAAGATTTTAAGATTTTGAGCATTTTAAATATTTTATATGAGGTAAAAAGGATAATTTTGAGTCGAATATAAGTCCAGGATTTTTGTTTGTTGAACAACTGGAATAATAATTCAGTATAAAGTTAAACAGGGTTTGGTTTGGTTTGGTTTAATATTGTTTAACGTCCTATCAGCAGCTATGGTCATTTAAGGACGGCATCCCCTGTGTGGAAGATGCATGCGTGTAGTGTATGCGTGTGTGTTTTGGAAGGCTGCGATATGTTCGTGTTTGTCTCTTTGTGATAGCGCGGAACTGATGCCGACTTTATAGTGCTATTTCACTGAAACATACCGCCGAAGACACCCATCAGGACACCCCATCCGGTCACTTGATAGTGACAACGGGCGAACCAGTCGTCCCACTCCTAAATTGCTGAGCGTTAAGCAAGAGTAGAAACTTTTATGGGGCAATGGGTGCAGCAGGTACAATTCTTACTCCCTACAGGATCATCGTGTAGCTTTTCGAAATTGGCAGTAGTGCATACACACCGTTTAAGATTTAGAAAATTTGAAGCAATCATCAACAAAAAAATATCCTTCAGTGGACAGCCATAGACATTTGACTATAATTTTGATTTTTAAACCAAACAAGAGGCCCATGGGCCTTAACGGTCACCTGATATATTTATACAGAGAGTTGATTTCGTTTTTAACATGAACAGAAATATTATTCAAAGTGACAAAAAACAATAAAACCACCTTATTCAATATCAAGCATACAGATTTCAGACTAAAAAGGATTTGAAACTAGCACCTCTGATTCTAAACAAGGAAAATGAAGAAATTTTAGCACACTGACTCCCTTGAGCCCCACCCTACAGCCCTTGGGNGAGACCCCAGGGTCAAGAAATTCACAATTTCGGTAAAGCACCTTAAGACCCTTCCATCTATGAAGAGTATTTGATTCTACCATATCTGGGTCTTGAGAAGAAGATTTTTGAAATTTCAGTCAATTCAACCCTTTTTGGCCCCACCCATCAGCCCCTGGGGGTCAGTCAGGGCTCATAGGTGCATACTATCAAACTGCTACCTAATACTGATAATGCTAACCCAAATTGAATTACTTCCAATGGAAATTAAACAAATGTTGGTCCAAAATGTGATTTCCCTATATAAACTATAGTAAAGTTTACCCCCTCCCCAGGGGGAAACGTGAGACCCCAGGGTCAAGAAATTCACAATTTCGGTAAAGCACCTTAAGACCCTTCCATCTATGAAGAGTATTTGATTCTACCATATCTGGGTCTTGAGAAGAAGATTTTTGAAATTTCAGTCAATTCAACCCTTTTTGGCCCCACCCATCAGCCCCTGGGGGTCAGTCAGGGCTCATAGGTGCATACTATCAAACTGCTACCTAATACTGATAATGCTAACCCAAATTGAATTACTTCCAATGGAAATTAAACAAATGTTGGTCCAAAATGTGATTTCCCTATATAAACTATAGTAAAGTTTACCCCCTCCCCAGGGGGAAACGTGAGACCCCAGGGTCAAGAAATTCACAATTTCAGTAAAGCACCTTAAGACCCTTCCATCTATGAAGAGTATTTGATTCTACCATATCTGGGTCTTGAGAAGAAGATTTTTGAATTTTTAGTCAATGCGACCCTTTTTGGCCCCGCCCCTCAGGCCCCTGGGGGCGTAGGACTAAACCGGCAACTATTTTTGTTGACCTTTGTCCATGGAAGGTCCCTGCAATAAATGCAAATATCATTTAAATTTCTACCTTGTTAAGTAAAAACGAAAATGATGTACGTTGATACATCTCGGCTCGATGGTGGCGGCCATCTTTGATTTCATTATTTAGGCATTATAAGCTATAAGCTAATTGTTGAGCTTGGTAAACAGCATATTTTAATACAGTTGCAGAACTCAGTACCACTGCTAAAGCCTTGTACATGTATGTCATAATTATAACGTTTTCTCTTCAAGGTTAAGATTGCTTGAAACCCAGTAATTATAATGTTGACGCAGGTATATTATGGGATATATGGAAATTTACACTGAAACATGAATTTTAAATAGTTCTTATCGCTACACTGTATACGCGTAGCATAGTTCTTATTATATTATTAAATAATATTGCGTTTATGTTCTATCGTCTATAATGATAGTTAGACATTTATTGGTTGCAGGTACTATTCAGGATTTATTTACTAGAGGTCCGGGGACCGATTCCCCACAGCAAAACCGAGCAGTTCTGTGGAAAAGGACATATTATGAATATATTTTGAGTTCTGCAAATGAGAACTTTTCTTCATTGAAGTTACTGAACAGAGCTCTACCATAAATAAAAACAACAACTGATGTACATCTCTTGTTAATATATGTCTGAAAAGATAATCGCAATGTAATGTAACTTCCTCCACACGAATTAAATGTTACGAACCGTCTCTCGCCGAATATATGTCAAATACATACATTTTATTGACTACTTAGTACACAATTACGTTCAAATTATGGTATTTAAAAAACTTACTATCATACTGTTATATCAAAAAGTATATTCAATCATGTGATGGGGGATCGGCATTTTCCCTTGAATTCCTATTATTACTACGCCAGATTGATGACCTGTCTAGTCATATGACGCTTCAGAATTTTTTTGCCGTCCTATTTTTCAGTATTTGATTTTTATTTCTCTTTCTTTTGAATTTGTTTTGTTTCAGTTCAGGAGAGAAAGAGGTTCCGTTCCCTTCCCTACCAATGCCTACACAAATTCCCTTTATCATTTCCCTTTTTTGATATCATGGATACGGTACTTTATAGTGGGTGGTGACTTATAACACTTATCGATTTGGTGTGTCGTAGATTGGCTTGTAAAATTTTATTTGTTGGTAAATCTAATCTTCTCAGATCGGCTCTGATTCTACATAGGGGCTATGACATGATCATATATCACACACGAGCCGTCAAGTCTACATTATTAATCAACTTCATATATAGACAAATTACAACTACATCGATTTAGGCAATGGGCCTCTATGAAGCATTGCCAATAACCAAGAATCTCTGCCAACGTCAAGAAAAATGTGCCAGCGTTACTGTATATTTTTATTTTCGTTATTAAAAATTGAAGTCGATTCTTCATAAAATAGTAATATGCATGGTTGCCAGCTATCGTCTTGTATTTGTTTTCATTGTCTTTTTATTCGCGAACACGTCATCACAGAGCAGAAGCGAGCCCGCTGATTATTTCGTCAACTGTCATGGGAGTGGTTTGGGAAAAAGTGATTTCTTTCATCTCGACACAGTTATTACCCTCCTTAGACTGTCAATGGTTTTCATGTTGGATGTTAATGTTACATAATTTCCATAAGGAAATCTATATTTTTTTCTCCACTTTCTATATTTCCTCCTTTCCCGTCATTTTTATATCCTTTCGTTCATCCAGGCTTTACAACCATGTTTAATTTCCACTTCCCTATCCTCCTCATCTTCCTCTCTATCTTATCCCCTACTCCCGTATTTCTTCTTCCCCTTTTCCCCTTCCTCGCTCTTTAACCAATATTTATGTTTTTTTTTATCTTCTCTTCTACTCATCCTCCGCACCTTCTTTCCCCTTCCTTGACTTTTTCTTCCTTCCTTTTCCTCTCCAACTTCCACCAAAAAATAAAAAACAAACCAATTAAATGAAATATACAAAACCACACAAACATAAAATAAAAATAATAAAGAGAACTGAATAAACCTTAACTAAAAAGTACGTTTCAATATCAATTTAATTCATTTACGATATCCCTTTTGATAATATCCCTTTTGTACAAATGGCAATAGGATAACTAAATTAAGATTAAGCTCTAAGTGATGTCTAGCCAAGATATACCAATAAGTTACTGTGCTATTTCAATTTGATTCTATAACGTTCCAGGGAAAAACACTACCGTAATACCCTATCATATCTTGATTTTAGAGTGCAAACATGCGCAATCAGGCGATAAATTAATAGTTTCTGATACTAGAGTGTTTTAACAACCCTTACCACATATCAAACACACTGGGTTTTTCATGTTAGTGTTTGATAACTCATTGACTATATGCCCTGGGGAGGTTTATAATTAATAACGCGCTCGTCAATCTTATACATATCTTGGTGATGTTGTTTATAAGAACTCAACCGTTGATCAATCCACTTAAAATTATTTCATTTTGCAACTTCAACGACCGCAAACAAAGCAACGTGTCTGCACGAAATTTCCGTGTATTACTATTACACATATCAATACTAGCATTGCATTTAACATGCATTCACGAAAGATTATTAATTTAGATGAAAAGTAAATTTCTGTCAACAGTTGGGATACCCTTAAGCGTGTCATCATGATCGATTTTCAATGATGAAAACGTTAATACCAGACAGAATGTTTACATATATGTTGTAAATAAAGAATACGGGCTTATCTCATTTGACGCTACCCACACGCGACTGTCGATCAATAACAAAGAATGTTCGTGTCATTTAATAACACATGAGGGCATGTGAGGGACCTCGAACAACGACTGAATCGAACAGTCTACGAGTTAATATTCATCCTTTTAACAGCATCATTACATTGCCAGTGTTAAGCGTCTCGGTCTTCCGTTGCATTTTTTGGGGCAAACGAATTTATATTTTGTAACTTTGTTTTGGTTTAATGTCCTCGCAATGCCAGATCGTCAGGTACTCAAGACTCTAAACAGTATAACGTGTGACCGAGTATCCTTCCTGACGATGCATTGTATAATATATAAACAGATCCGTCAGGTTGTTGGCTTGTGGCAAATCAAGAATGACTCAACAGTAAAATCGAGTAAAAGTGGAAATTTATTAGTAGACATTTAAGTGACATGTATACAATACAAAAGTACACCCCACATCAGCCTGAGCGGGGACCTGTACACATGTAGAGATGAGTTGTCTCCCTTCTACTAATTGACAATGTGATTATAAATAAATGAGCAGGTTGTTGAATATATGTTGTTAAATATTCTCTCATATAACTCTTTAGCTGCACCTAATATTTTTTTCCTAAAATGTTTCTCCTAAATTGCTCCTAGTACATTTCTCCTAAATTGCTCCTAGCATATTTCTCTTAAATTGCTACTTATACATTGCTCCTGGTTACTCTTATTAATCTCCTATTGACCTCCTAGTGCGTTTCTCCTCACATTTCTTCTAATATTACTCCTGATACATATTTATTCTAAGTATCCTAGTGATCTCCTAGTATTTCTCTCCTAATACCTTAACACCAGCCCTCTGCTCCTTCTCCCTCTCTTCTTGCTATGTATCACTTTCAGCTGGCTGCTTTGCCTGGTTTCTCTGCTCTAACTACACTCCCTGCTTTGCCTGCTTTCTCCGAGGTCAAAATGACACCGAGGCTTCGAATCACCCAGGATCTCAATTTATAGAAAGTGCTAGCCAATCATATTGCTTAAAATTACCAACACGAGAGATTTCCCGCGTTTAATTAACTAAGTAAATAACGTCCGAGAGACTCGAATTAATACTGTGAAGATGACTCCCGAGTGTTACCAAAAAGATAAACAAATATGGCTGCCGTAGCGGACGAACCGTTCGCTGTGTCGGAGACAAACTTTCGACTCTAATGGATGCAAAAAATCAGACAGTATGATTAAATGATATACAGGTGACAGGTATGATGTTATCTCAACACGCTGAACAATCGTTTCGAATATAAACGTATTTTCCGTAAAAAAACAGATTACACCTCGCGGTGGGCATGTCGTCTGCTCATACACATTGGTTCAATATGCAGTCTTCACCTCGCATTTAAACACATATCTACTTATATCGTTAATTAACAGACTCACAACATAATACTACGATCTTATTTGGATGGAATACTTGTATCTTGATACAATTTGATGAAATATAACAATATGAGATCATTTACAGACAAATTCCCGTAACAATAAGATAACATATTTTGTGTCCATTTCGGACTATGTAAGCTTTCAGCATGCGAATCCTGGTTATTACAGACTTAAACAACATCTCATATTATGAAATATAAAACCATGCGTATAGGATGACACAATCTCATGAAATATAAAAAAAACTCAATGTGAAATTCGTTTACAATAATGAAACAATAATACTGTCACTTTCTAACTACATGGTTAGGCTTGGTATTGTTTAACGTCCTATCAACAGCTATTATACAATTATGGAGTTTGGTGCTGGTGAATATGATGTGATATGAACCTGAAAGAGTGATATTAACCGAGACGAAGCCGAGGTCAACATAACTTTTTCAGGTTCATATCACATCATATTTACCACCACAAAAGCCCGTAACTGTTTTATTATATGCTTCGACAATAGAATAAAACAAAACAAAACTCAAGGTTCTGATTTTTGTACGCGATTATGTCCAGGTTTTAATTCAACAGTTCAGCATTGTAGCTTTCGAAGACATCGTCTAGGTTCTTTATCTTAAAGGCCTGGGGATGGAAACCATTGCCTGTCCCACTTGGGCAAATGTTCCATGCTAAGGCAAAAAGTGAGGTATTGCTAAGCAAGGCAATACGAAACTAAAAGTTGTAAAGAAGTAGAAATATAATATAAAGACCCCGAATGTTTCAATGGGGGCAGCAGGTGATCAATTGTGGTTGGATTCTGCAAGCATGGGGTACCACATTAGTCGTCTGCTACGCCATGCAATGGGATACCAGGCACATTGTTCCCAAAAACCTGCAGGGATGATGCTATCGTTTCCAAATACAATATACTAACATAAGGCAGCTACACGTTTTTCTCGCGACGCATTTTTCTCATTGCATGCTACGACATTAACACACAAGGACAACATATACAACAGTGTCGACACCATTGTTAGCTATTCAATAGCGTCATAACTACCACAGCATCGACACACATGGACTTACTATATATTATATGTAACACACAATAAAAATGATCACAGCATTAACACACAAGGCCAAGATACACAACGTAAACATACAAGGCCAAGCCACATGACAAGGTCAATACATGCACTGTAAGGACAAGAAACATAACGGCGTCTGCACACAAGCTCCAGATATATATTAGCGTCAACAGGCAAGGGCAATATAAGCAACAACTTGGATACACAAGGACAAGATGAACAAAATCGTCAGCACACGTGGACAATATACTCAGCATCGTCAACACACAATAGGGAGATACACGACAAAGTCAAAACACAATTGCAAACGACACCATCGACACAAAAAGGCAATTAAGCAGCATCCCTAACACACCGAATTTCGTTCGGTATTCGAGGACAAATTACTATCAAAATATCATATACATGTATCGGAATGTAAAAGGACAGTAGCAAGTACTAATTGTAATTGGGACCATTACAGAAGTCCCCCAAACGATCACTTTACTACGAAATGATTGTTGAAACCAGAAATGGACGTGACAGTTGTATTCGTGATGTAATAAAGTACATATATACACATTTTTATGAAAATCGGACTATATTTAAATTTGGACCAATCAGAAGCCATGAAATGGCGGCCATTTTGTTGAAACCGGTAATGGACGTTACAGTTGTATCTGTGGTTTCATATAGTACCTAGAAACTAATTTTCGAGAAAAATGGCGGAAACCCCCCTGGCGGAAGAAAGTGGAAAATATTAAAATAATAATAAGAAACGGAGCAAAAACATTAAGTCCCCCCCCCTCCACACACACACACCTCTTGAGGGGGACTTAACCAGCAAGTGTCGAAAAAAATATCTATATAAATTCAGCTGCGTAAGCGAAAAAGCTCGTTAACATCCGATATAGTTTTGTGAGAGGACATGATGAAATTTGAAAATATTTCCCATGTTTAATCGTATAATAATACACGATGCACATAGAAACAATATCACAGTTTCCCTTGATTTATGTTTAGGGTAAAATAACACGTTGAATTTGGCTCGATATTTATATTTTAAAACTTAAATACTCCTTGTGTTTAAATAACGTTTCATGTCGGTTTATAAAAATGATTCGATTTACAGTTAATGTGATTGGTTTTCTTTTAGATGTTTGTGCGTGATATTCATATGTTTATCGCTCCCTGTTCTATATTTTCTAAAATGAAATGTAATACGGCGCCTTCACGCCTACGTTTGACAGCGTATATTGCGTTACACGCATCTCGTTAAACGTTTAATTAAAAAAAATATGCTGTCGTCAATATCACCAAGCAGGTATAATTTCAGTGTGGTCTCTGATGCAGTTGACGCTTTAGAGTTGATTCCCTCGTGTTATTAGGAAATGGGCGGAAGTCAAAAACGTAATTTATACTCGATCTGAGACCAGGTATCTCAACAACAGGAAGTGTCGAAGGCAAGTTTTTGTGTGTGTACACAATCGATGAAATCTTTCCACAAGTAACGTTAATGGTATCAACGTGCCTAATATTACCTCTTGTCAATAAAGGATATAACCTGCGCGTCGGCTAAAGTCAAATATATACGGTCAAAGCGTAAAAGGAAATTAAAAGAGGATTGTTTATTTAGTTTTTTTCTGCTATCTTTTCTGTGGTAGTGATTTTTGATTGCAGCTTTAATCAATGCTTTGCAATAGAAATAACTTTCCATGCAACGGTGACGGATAACGCAGATCTAATGCCGATATTAAAGTATTACCTCGCTAAAAGACCATGCCAAAGACGCCCATCACAGTATTCTTTCCGGTCACATTATACTGACAACGGGTATACCAATTGTTGTAACTACCTTAAATGCTGGACGTTTAGCAAGGTATCCTATTTACCATTTTTTAGGATTCTGGTATGTCCAAGCAATGGAACAGAATCTACTGCTTTGGCGAATGTTCAAAACTAAAATTTGGGCATTGCAACAGGAGAAGTTTGCAAAACTTTAGGAAATGCAGAGAAATGTACAGACCCTCAATGCCATAGGTACAGCAGATCTACCTGTTCACTTTTATGTCCAAAAGTAGAAGGTTAAAAAGCAAAATCCCGATTATGAAGTAGATTCCCACTGTGGAATTGGTTGTTTTTTTACTGCATAACATATTCTTGTCTGGATGTCAATAATGTCCTACCTGCAGGCGTAACCTGGGGACTGAACCTATTGCATCCCTCCCCCCTGGGGCAAACGCTTAACACTAAGGCCAAAAGTAAATACCTTAAGCAAATGTTGTGAAAGTTGATATTAATTGGAAAAAATCGTTCATCGATATTCATCGATAATTTGACAATCAAGACACGGCTTCTGGCAAAGAACCGTTTAGGTAGAATGTAACTCGAAATGATTGAGCATTTTATAAACATAATTGATGTTATAGAATTAAGATGAATTAAAATGAATTAATAGAATATTTAATAGAAATAAACCTCCGGTGGCAATTTCTGCACGTCATCACTTTTATACATGATTTGTATCACAATTACTTATTTCACCCCCTAGTGATCGTGTTTCTGTCAAGCGTGAATGAATCCACTCAGGTCATATTTGCATGTATTGCATCACTTGAATGCTGTCCTTTGGTAATTAATATGAATTGCACGTTGATGGCAAAGTAGTCATATAATATTAATAATATATAATATTGACTGGTGTGTGTTTAAAGATAGCTCTTTTGAAAATGATTTGTTCACGAGTTGGATTGTGATTTATTTATGCATGGTTTCAATATTAACAAAGAATATCTAAATTCCTGTTCCACAATTATTCAAATTTCCCTTGGTATTCAGGTATTTTAAACACCACGCAATGTAAATCAATGTAATTTCATTAATAAAGGTTACGTGTATCGTACCATACCGTAATAATCATTATCATATCGAATCAAAATCACGACGACAAACAAACTGAGAAATATGTACTTTCGGTTAGGGTTTCTTTGCATGAGTTACATTGTAACTCCCTGTTGTTGTTTTTTTACTTCAAAGTTGTTGTTCAGTTTTACATTTGAAAAAAATGTAATTGTTTGGGGTGGTTGTTATTATAATTTGATTCTTAACGGCCGAGCAACACAAAAGAGTTCATAAGGGCTAATAAAAAAGGTTAATGATGAAACATGTTAAAGGAAAAGCATCAAACGAAAAGGTAAAAGATAAACGTCAACTTGTAAAGTAAAGTTATACCCGTTTGAAAATGTTTTAGGTAGGTTAGAATTGTAGAGATATTAACTGTTTCGTAAAGAGATTTGAGATATGTTTTATTATCATCTATATACTACTTTATACATAATGTACCACCTATCAGTATCTTGATAAATTCATTATCATTGGTTGTCAGTATGGAAAAGAAGTTGAGAACGACTTGAGAACAACCTGAGAACGTATTTTCCCATTCTCAAGCACTTGGGAACGTATTTTCTCAAAAATGGACGTCTACTCGCGCCAGATGACGTCCAAAACCGGAAATAGTGTGTGTCAACACAAAAGTAATCCGCGTAGGAAAATAATCCATCATAAACATAACAATACAAAATTAGGGAAAATATTGTGAGAATAGCAACACCATTTCAATTGTGCATATGGAAAAGTCAATGACGATAGGATTGTTTTAAAAAATATTTATCCTACGTAGTTTGAAGGTTCATAGTATTCCTCCGAGCAAAACTTCTCTTTGTTTACGTTTGTCACATGCGATCGTTGACCATTGAGCTTAGAAGTCATTTGGAAAACATGGTGTTTAGTTGAGTTTTTTTAAATGTCGTTCGAACAGTTTTTCATCGCAAACACGTAGATAAAATATCGAGGCCACCGATTGTTTTCACGACAAACACTGAAAATACAGTGCGATAATCTATAATTATTATAAAGTTTCTCTTGTTGGCTTAAGGTCAATGCAGCCTAATAACAAGTGCTTAATTGTAAATGTTTCGCGACATTCTATGCATCGAGACTGGTCTTCGTTTTTCATAATTAAGAATGGGTAATGTATGAATGACCCATACAGAAACGGGCAAAGACAACATCATCTGCACGGTTTTCTCTATAGCTGGAACACAATTCATCGGTTTTAGGTTTTAAGGAATGGAACCTGTTGTCTACATATTGATTCAAATAATTTTACCTCTTTAACAAAATGTTATTAACGGTTAAAAATCTGTAATATGAAGTTTAAAACCTTGTTTGTTTGTTTGTTTGTTTGATTTTGTTTAACGTCCTATTAACAGCTAAGGTCATTTAAGGACGGCCTCCCCTGTGTGCAAGATGCATGCGTGTAGTGTATGTGTGTGTATTTTGGGAGGCTGCGATATGTTCGTGTTTGTCTCCTTGTGATAGCGCGGAACTGATGCCGACTTTATAGTGCTACCTCACTGAAACATACTGCCGAAGACACTCAGCAGGACGCCCCACCCGGTCACATTATACTGACAACGAGCGAACCAGTCGTCCCAATCCTAATTTGCTGAGCGTTAAGCAGGAGTAGAAACTACCATTTTTTTAAAGACTTTGGTATGTCTCGGCCAGGGGACAGAACCCAAAGCCTTCCTCACAGGGGCGAAAGCTCAAAAAATGGCAAAAAGTGAGGCATTGTCAAGGGAGACATTAGGAAGTAGAAAGTTATTTAGAAAGGAGAGAAGAGATAAGGTCCCAAATTTAGTCGCCTCTTCCGATCATGCAATTGGGGGCAGCAGGTACAATTCTTACGCCCTACCTGCAGGGTCTAAGTTTAAAACCAACAGGTGGTAGCAATAATGGCGCTTTTGCGATGCGATCTGCATTACCTTGTTTTCATTACCTGGTATTCCCACATGTTGGGGAACCAAGAATAATGTAATTTGACATTTACAGGAAATTCTTTGTAATGAAAGTAATATTTTACTAATTGAAATATTCTTCAAATATTTGTTGCGATGATTTTAGGGTCAGATAGATACATGCGCTTTTGCAGAGAACATTTATGCATTGTTTGGCAGACGGCATCTTATAGCGGTATCATAAACGACCATAGCTGCAGCGACCTTATGATCATCTTTCGAACCATCAGTAAAAAACGTTTGAACGTTCTTATATTTCAGCTGTTTGGTAGCATAAACGCCTTTCACCAAGACAGCCGGGAATTCGATTCCCCGATAGGAGTACTTAGTCGCCTGCCTGCCTGCCTGACCACGCGAATTTTCTTAGGGTACACTGGCCTACTGACACAATAAGACCCTCCGCGTGCTCTCATTGGGGTCATCAAGAGTGATTTATTTAAGTTGAAAAAACATAATTGTTATAATTTATAAAAAGTTTATGTTTCATGACAATGTCATTTTGTAATCACAAGAATGCCTGAAATAAAGATCAGATTAATGTGAACAAGGAGATAAAAAGTGAAACCGAAAACGGAAAATATTTAATAATTTATTACAACTTACTATGACTAAATTCATAAAAAGATTTGGCTTTACGGTGAAATTAATATAACTATGAAAACAACCAAGTTATGTTCCAGTATAAATGCAAAACCCTCAATTTCGCAAGGTAGTCTACATTATTTGCCTCTTACGGATTCAGATTCAGACTCTTGATTACACTCTGGACACACTTGTGTGTGTAACAAGAGGTCAAAAATTCAAAACAACATACATGGCATACAGGGTAATACAGTTACTAAGTTCATTGTAACATATGAATAATTATAGTAAATACGCATTAAAGAAACTCACTCAAGAACAATAATGATTAATTGCAAATTATAAGCATATAAAGGTAACAAAGAACAAATTGATGCAATTTTAGAATAAACTGCAATTGTATGACAATAATCAGCGTGAAATACATAAGCTTTCTACATTTTTAGGAAAGTAATTTATTCTGGATAATAAGGGTCGATTACAAACTTCAAATATACCTCTCATTTTAGCTTAACTTGGATTTATATAAAAGTAATGTGCGATGTATTTATGTCTATAATTAGTTATCGTAGCATTATTCCATTATTTCACCGAACCTGCTGTAGTGAAAGAAATGAAGGCTCAATCAGACTCTCCAGAAGTGCAGCTTTACTTGCACCAAATTTGTCACCCGTTGTGGTATGTTTTGCCATGTGCAGGAAAGTGTGTCTGACCACAAAACTCAAAGACATTGTGGGCACGTTTTAAGACCAAAGAACACGATGCTATATCAATCTTAGAAATGAGGTCGTAAAACAGAACGAATGTATCTTCGTAGATTAAGGGTTTGGTTTTATTTTGTTTGATGTCCCTTTGACAGCTGAGGTCAATCTGTAGGAAATTCTGTCCGAATTCCGAAGTAAGCGAAGTACCTTATTGATTGTTCAGTATACTTTATTTGAAAATACAACTAAACGAGATCAATTCCATTTAGTGTTCCAGTTCGCCTATTTTATAATACATCTATACAAATCCCGAGACGAAAACCACGAACATCAACTTTGTTACCAACTGAACGAGTTATGACGCACTCAGTTGTTTAACGCAGCAAACATTCGTTTACCCGAAGGAGTCGTTTGATACTAATTGTTAGTCATGCTATGTTTTTTTTTTTTTTTTGTATTGTTAAACGGCCCATCGACAATGCAAGTCATTTAGGTCCAACAATACTGTAAAAAGAGACACTCACGAAAATAAACACATCAAACCAAATCATAATAGCTTAAATTATGAAAAGGATTAAAGAAATACATCAATATCGAACAAATTGGCTGCACAATATCTCATATTTTATTGTAGAGATCAATAGACGGTACATCATAAAATCTGTCACGTGTTGTTTGAATCAGCGCATTCAATCATAAAGTCTTTGACTGTAAATGGTTGACCGAATGCATGACATTAACGCTGATCTTGGGGGTTGGTCACGTGACGTGTGTCTGTTCGGTTGGTTAATCCTGCGCTACGACATACAACTATATGATTATAGTATTTTCAGACGTTATTCTGTCTCAATTTCATAATCAACATGGATTAGAGTGTTCCTTATTTCATTTTGGAGCTAACTGTGTGACTTTATTTCGGAAAATGTGTGCTTTAGGCGACGATTTTCGGAGAATGGACTGAGTGTGCCCAAGGTGACTACTGCTCACATATATATATGTGGTAATACAGTACCACATGTACAAAACTGTTTGAAAATTACTAACTGTTTACACACTAAAGTTGTATTATATTCGTGATGGGTCTGCCAAGAAAGAGTTGTGGTGGTACGGCTGCGGTTGCTGTTGCTGGGGAATCGAAAAATACTAACGAGAGACTCGAGCAAGAACTTAACAAAACTCATTACCAAAACGGATATGGATGTTAAATTACAAAAACTGAAGGACGACATTCGTACTGAATTCAAGGTGTTTATTGGAAAAACTAGAAGGGAAAATATTCGATCTTGAAAAAGAGAACGTTCAGTTAAGACAGGTGGTCGGTGATTTGGAAACTAGAGTCGGGGAGGCAGAGATAGATAAAGCGGAAATAGAATCAAAAGTTAACGACATAGAACAGCAAGGAAGAAAGAACTGTCTTAGGATAGATGGGTTGAGTGATACATCTGATGCAGAGACGGTGGAGTAATGCGTTTCCAAGATAGTGAACTTTGTACAGGAAAAGCTTGAGGTGCCCCTGAACGAGGCTGACATCGACATAGTTCATCGACTGGGACAATTCAATAGTGTGAAACCGAGGAACGTAATCATGAAATTAACACACAGGAGGAAAAAGCATGAAATATTACAAGCCAGGAAAAAGCTAAAAGGGACAGGATTTACAGTGTTTGAACACCTGACAAAAGTTAACCAACAAAGGCTGAAGAGTGCTTACGGACTAGAGAGTGTGAAAAATTCATACAGTCTGGAAGGAAAACGTTTCGTCATTCTGAAAAACGGGGATAAAAGAAGACTCATGTATGACACTCCCTTGGTGGATGCATACTTATTGGATGACCGTAACTTTAGAATGCATCGCGAGAATTCCACGATCGGTACTTGACTTGGCCAATATGGCCGCCAGGGGCTCTATATATAGTCCTTGGTATACCGATCTCTGTGTTTGTGTCGGACCTGTATTATACTAATATGTGTTAAGTATTTTTCAACTATGAGTTCGTTTTCGCTTTTCGTTGGGATGTATGTCCAGTATGTGTACAGGTAAGCGAGTTGATTTCATGGTTCATTTCATACGATACATATCAGTAAATTATTTGTTGGAATTTATTATAGTCTTATGCTAGGTATTTACTGCACCAACTTATAGATGGTCTTGTGGGTTATAATATTAATCGATTAAATGGATAATTATGGTGTTCACAGGAATATACATATTTAAAAAAGACAGAGTATAGGAGTGCAAGCAAATCCGGACAATCCGTCACTTAGTCGTTTCTAATATATAGTATACTACTTCCGGCTTTCTCGTGAACTTCCTGTATGTAATTACAGCTTCAGCTTGTAACATTCGTCGTATATTGACACGCACGGGGTACATATGCAACAACCGGATATATATAAAGGTAATTAGTGAAATATAGGACAGTACTGAACCTGGAAGTAGTACTATAATATACTCTACATTAAACATCAGCGGCTTGTCCGGATTTGTTTTCACGTTCAGGAGTAACTATCACTACCCTAGTACTGTAACTGTATGGTATATACATTTCTAATCGATGCGCAAATAGATTTTCTACTTTGGCAATATATAGATCTATAACTCAAAAATTGTTTTCTAGATTTTGACATGGTTAGTATATGTGGCAACATATAGCTATAGCCTGTCAGCAGTAGTCTGTACTTTGACTAACATGAAACGTATTTTATGTATATCTCTTATTTTTTTCTCTCCCTCCAATGGAAGGTGATTGGAACATTTTTGTACTCTTACATGGACTCTACTCATTCCAATACATTAAACTTTTAGATTAGGGATGATTTAACTATTATGTCAGCTAATTGTCAGGCACTGGGCGAATTTCTGAAAAGAAAGGATACGTTTTCTTACCTAAGAGCCAAAGGTGTAATATATACTGCATACAAGACACACATTTCACAGAGGAGAAGGAAAACATTATTAAAAATGAATGGGGGTATGAAATTTATCTAAGTTCTTATAAATCTAATGCCAGAGGGGTTTATTCTATTTAGTAAAATTTTGAATTTAGAGTTAAAAAAGAAAAGAAAGATTTGACAGGCAACTTCTTAGCTATTGACATTGAACTAAAAACCATGAATATTACATTGATAACATTATATGGCCCAAACTCTGACGACCCTGACTTTTACAATAAATTGATTAATACTATAGACAGCTTTGGTAGTGACAGAGTGATCATCTGTGGAGATTTTAATCTAGAGATAAATCCAGATCTGGACTATGATAAAAGTTACAAAAATATAAATAATCCTAAAGCTAGGGATAAGGTTCTAGAAATAATAGAAAGTAATCATTTAGTGGACATTTATAGAGAGCATCACCCTAACCACAAAAGATATACTTGGAGAAAATCAAACCCAATAAAACAATCAAGGCTAGATTTTTTTTTTTAATTTCAGAAAGTTTATTATCTAGTGTAATAAATTCAACAATCGATTCTGGCTATCGATCTGACCATTCTTTTCCCAAAACAACATTAAGGCTTAATGAATTTAAAAAGGATTATGGAAGTTTAACAACTCCTTATTATACGACCAAGATTATTTAGATATAGTTAAAAATGTAATTAAGGAAACTAAAATGCAATACTGTCTCCCGATATACAATTTTGAAAACATTGATGAAATACCTGATATAGATCTACAGTTAACTAAAGACGACAATTAATTTCTTGAGACTTTATTGATGAATATTAGAGGTAAAACAATATCACATGCATCCTATAAAAAGAAACAACAGAACATAAGAGAAACTAAGCTCATTGAAACTATAGAGGAACTAGAAAAACAAGTGATAATTAATGTAGGAGAAATAAATAATAAGAAAAGGGAACTGGAAGAAATTAGATTAAGAAAAAATATAGGAAGTATAGTTAGATCAAGAGCCAAATGGGAAGAGGAAGGGGAGAAACCAACCAGTTATTGTTTTAGTCTTGAAAAAAGAAATTTTATTTCAAAAATTATACCGAAGATACAACTCGATGATGGCTCTAATATTACAAAACAAGATGATATTCTAGCCGACACTAAGTCCTTTTACGAAAATGTATATCATGCTAGAGAAAACATGGAAGATGTTAATCTTGCAGCCTTTGTTAATCTTGAAAATATTCCAAAACTTAATGAAGTTGAATCTAAAAATTTAGAAAGGTTGATATCAATTGAGGAAGCAGGCAAAACACTAAGAAATAGAAAAAAGAATAGAAGTCCAGGCTAAGATGGTTTTACTGTTGAGTTTTTTAAATTCTTTTGGAAACATCTTGTAATTTTATTGTCAGAACTATAGGAACATAAAAGGAGAACTATCTATCACTCAACGTCAGGGCTTAATAACTTGTATTCCTAAAGATAATAAACCACGCCATTTTCTAAAATACTGGAGACCTTATACTTAACTTAATATTATATATAAAATTGCATCTGGGGCTATAGCTAATAGAATAAAAACAGTACTTGATAAACTTATTAGTAAGGACCAAACAGGGTTCATAGCTGGCCGATATATGGGTGAAAATACAAGACTTTTATATGATGTTATGCAGTACACAGATGATAATGATATTCCAGGTATGGTTTTAATGATAGATTTTGAGAAAGCATTCGATTCTGTCTCGTGGAAGTTCATTGATAAGGTATTGGGTTTCTTTGGGTTTGGTAATGATATTTCAAATTGGGTGAAGGTTTTTCATAATAATGTGGGGGCATATGTAAATCAAGGTCGTAATCTTTCTAAATTTTTTAACATCAAGAGAGGCTGTCGTCAAGGCGACCCGATCGCGCCATATATTTTCATTTTATGTGCTGAAATCCTTGCTATCAGGCTTAGAAATAACAAAAACATAAAAGGTATTCAAGTAGATGATGCTTTTATTATACTTTCGCAGTATGCAGATGATACATACTTGATGGTTCAGAGCAGTCTCTTGGAGCATCATTGAATGAACTAAGTACCTTGCAAAAATATCAGGATTAAGGATGAATATTGATAAAACACAAATAATTTGGATAGGCAGTAAAAAATATAGCCAGGAAACATTTTTACCTGAATTACAGTTACAATGGGGGACAGAGAAATTTACTTTGTTAGGAATTGATTTTATTGTCAATCTGCAAGAAATACCTATGATGAACTTTGGCAAAAAAATAGCGAAACTGAAAAGTCTTTCTTAGTACCTGGAGCAGGTTAAAATTAACTCCGATTGGGAAAATTCACTTAATAAAATCCTTAATGGTATCGCAATTAAACCATCTATTTATTTCACTTCCTAACCCAGATGAAAAACTTTCACAAAAAATAAATGTTCTTCTTTATGAATTTTTATGGCATAGCAAAACTGATAAAAGAGATTATATGGTTGGTGGTTTAAAGATGCTTCATATTAAAAACTTTGTTGATTCTTTGAAACTCACTTGGATAAAAAGATTAAATCAGTCCTCAGGAAAGTGGAATACTTTTTTTAATAAAACTGGTTGACTTATATAAACTACTTAATATTTGAGGGAATTATATAAAAGAGTGTCAAAAAATATGTAATAATAATTTCTGGAGAGATGTTTTTGGGGCTTGGCATAGGCTAGAAATGTCAGAAAATATGAAAGCTCTCAAAGGGAAATCACTCTTGCAAACTCCCATATGGCACAACCATACTGTAACTATTGGAGGCAAATCAGTCTATTATTCACAGTGGTATGAAAAGGGTGTATATTGCATAGGTGACCTTATAAAGGATTTTAATACTTTAACTATCTTTTCATATAATGAATTTATTCAAAGATAAAACATAAATTCTAATTTTCTGAAATGTTATGGATAAGTGTCAGCCATTAGGAAATGTTTAGAAAATTACGAATTGAGGGACTATACATTTAACCTCCCTGTAAAACCAGTGATTATTGCTTGTGTGTTTGTTTGTTTGATTTTGTTTAACGTCCTATTAACAGCTAAGGTCATATTGCACTATTTTTAAAGACAACTAGGGGTTCAAAAGTTTTTTATGACATGCTAAAAAAATCTCATAGCTAAAGGTAGAGAAAAATGGGGAGAACTCTTCGACTTTAATGATGATTACTGGGTCAGAATATACTTGTTGCCTTTCCAAGTTACTAAAAAATCCAAACTTCAGTGGTTACAGTATAGAAAAACCATCATATTTTAACAACAAATTCATTTCTTTTCAAAGCACAATCATACCGTCCATTCTCTTTTCCCCCCCCCCTCCCTCTCTCTCTCTATCTTGTTTTCTTTTCTTTTCATATTTCTTAATTCAAATGACTATCATTTGTGTATTGTGTGTGTGTTTGTGTGGGTATGGGTGAGTGTAAGTTTGAGCGAATGCCCGAGTATATTTGTTTATTGGTAATTTGATTAAGGACATGGAATAACTCACGTTGAAGCTATGTATGTACATGTGAATTGATGTATACAACAACTAAGTGAGGGATTTTAAATGTGTGTAAAATGTTTGTAAATCTGGAATGATGATGATATCATTATGAATTAATGATGAGGATGATGATGATAGGATGATAATAATATGTTGATGAACATACATATATAATGATGATTGTATGATGATGGTGATGATTGTATGATGATGATGATATAATGATGATGATAATTATATGTTGATGATGATGATGATGGCAATGATGATGATTGAATAATTATATATGAAAGAGGATGATAAAGATGAATGATGATGATGATATTGTTGATGCTGATGATTCTGATGTTGATGATGATGATATTATGATGACAATGAAAATGAATCCATGTCCGTGTGTATATGTGAGAATGCGTGATTGTCCTGTTTATGTATATGTATATGTAATGAAAAACTTGGAAAAATAAAACCATTACAAAAAACAAAAAAAACACGCTGATCTTCCTTATGCAAAATGTAACCAGGTGTGATGTAGGTATGGCCTATGCGTAGTCGGAAGAGGACAATTTCCTATCTGCGGTCTGATGTACTTGTTGCACATGAACCAACAATAGGTTGAAATGCATTTAACTTGTTGTTAAATTCTCCCGATCATTTATTTGGCCAAATCGTTTTAATAAAATTTGTAATAGAGGGTTTAAAATCAGAAAAGGGCAGTTTAATACCTTTTGGTTGTAGGTTAAGGTCTGCTTTAGCAGCTTTTCTTATAGTCATGCCAACACTTAATCACACATTTTTCTTAAGTTATTCATGTCTTTATGCATGTTACGTCCAAGAAGACCCCAATGTCAGACAGTTTTTTGTTGAACTTCCAACCAGCATTCGGTGTAATCGCTTAGTAACCGTATCTGTCCATCTTTGTTTCCATACATACATATATCTTCAACGGCATTTAGTCCAGGTTATCACATCCTGTGGCGCCATCTATTAGATCCCGTGATTGCAACAAATGTTAGCCAACTAAAACATTGTCGTGTTTGCCAATATTGGACATTAGTCCTATCAGCCGATTTGCACCATAGAGAACAGAGCAATTCTGAAGTTGCTAGACGTATTCGGTATTGACGTATCGTCATGTTGATAACGTCAAGGAAATTAGTCTGGAAAGTCCAGTATCAATTAAATGGATTTCGCGCAACCTACATATCAGATAAAAGTGTTCGGGGATATATCAGGTTTGGCTTAAGGATCCCTTTCCCATAGCACTGTGTTGTTTTGTGTTGTTTTTTAAATAGACCGTTTATCAGGTACATATAGCTCATTCAGTTAGAGCGATATTAAAACATTTTAAATCCTGTGTTTGAATTCCGGTCAAGCCCCGCTCAATTTTTACACTCTCAATACTGTTGTTGATTATATTTTGTTTGTTTCATTTTATCATTTCTGATGAAGGCGCGCAAAATATGGTTTTGTTTTCATATATGATTTACCAAAGCTTTAGTAATAACGAAAAAACCCACTTTTAAATACCTAGTTAACGTTTAAGTTCGGGGATCTTTAAGTGAAAGTTAAAAGTTCATAGAAGGTAAAACATGTTGCATGCTTACACCACACGTTCACTATTATTTAATTTCCGCTTTTGTTTGATTACATAAAACTGCATTCAATTGTGATTCATTTGGGACTAGGAGGACACAAATGATAACCTAAATCACGTGAAAATGTAACACGAGGCCCATGGGCCTGGACTTCAGGTCACCAGAGTCCTACAGTATTTATTTTTGTTGTTGAAATATGAAGTGGAAATAATGATGTCAATGATCCCTACTAATTTGAGTAAAGAATAGTGAAGTATAACGTTAAGTTAAGTTTGTCATGACCATGAGTTGATTATTCATAGACCGAGTTTCAATTAAATCGGCCTATTAAGATTATTTTTTTCAAAATGGCGGCCGTGGAGGTCACAATGGAATTTCGATAGGCCCTAAAAGAAAACTTTGCCATGACCATACGTCGATCATTCCTACCAAGTTTCAGCTTAATTGGCCGTATAAATCTGGACATTTAAGTTTGAAACAGTTATTTTCAAAATAGCGGCCGTGGCGGCCATATTGGATTTCAGTAACATTCCCATGAAGAATCAATGAAATCTCTTCGACAGTATTTCAGCTTAAGTTGAAAATGTGAAATGTTGACTGACCACGCACGACGACGGATACCAATAGGTCACTTGAGCTAAAGCACAGGTGACCTAAAAATGACGTTTTATTTGCTTCCCATGGTCTCATATTGTCTTTGTATCCTTTTCATTTAACCGTGGCATTGTTTTGTTTTGTTGTTTTGATCCTTTATGTCATTGCTTCATTTCGACCAACAGTTCTATCCTGAGGATGGACGCGTTGTACGGTGCTTATGAACGTCATATAAACAAAATGTAACATACAGTATAAGGTAAAGGTGCATATTGACACAATGAAGAAGCTCGAGTCAAAGCCGAGAGATTTCACGAATTAATTGAAGTCTTCTTTATCAAACATGTGGAAACACACCCTCAACCGAGGTATATCCAAAAATGAACAAAGTAAGTATGACATGTTCATATAAAACAGTATTTTCAGCATATTTGTTGCACAGGCGACATTTTACATTTTTAATCGCAATGTCGCTATCTCCTTATTTTGTACCTATTAATATTGGACTTGGTATTTTTTTCTCGTTTCCGTTCTGAGGATTTCGATTAGTAAACTGGAGATTAAATTTATATATTATACATATTTATTTACATAGTAGAAAATTATATCTGTATCATCTTTTATGCTATTAAGTTATCATTACATGCAGCAAACCTTTTAGATGCTTCATCTGTTAATCTGATTTTCTTGTGATATACCGATTTTTTTCGGAATAAATGAAGTTGTAGGCAGCATTACCGGGCTATCTAGTTAATGAAGACAATTTTGATAAACATGATAGCAATATTTACTCACGATTGATACGTGTTATCAGAAAAGCGTAATGACACGACCAAACATTATAAAGCAGTTAAGTAAAAGGCAAGTTAAACAAACGACATACAGCAAGCAATGTATCCTCACTCAGCTGCACAACAAAGGGAAACACTCATTATCGAACTTCCGGTCAATGACTTCCGCTTCCTGATCTCCCTTTCCGATTTGTGAAGGGAAAACTCATTACTGCATAATCGATTTTTGTATTTCACTTCCCATTAATGTAATTGGTATAAGGGAATACACCAACCGGAAAACAGGGAAAACTAACGTATTCTGGAGAGAAGCTTGGTTTGGTTTCAAGTTGACAATACAGTAGGAATTCAATATCGTGCCCCTAGTCCTAATATTCACCTCACTTACCGCGAAAGTGATGTTTCCCTAATTCATTAATATCAATATCAATATTGTTGCAACAATTGCACTAAAATAAGATTATTCCGTTTTTCCTGATAGATCATGTATGGGCATATACGCTGTGCTTAAAGACATGATCAATTTGTCTTTGATCGATCGTTTAAGACCGATTAACATTCTTTGATTTAACAGCAAACATGCTTACGGGAGTCATGTATGGTGCATGATATTTTGTTTTTGTTCCGAAGCACTTCCGATTCTTAAAGGCTCCTAATGACTTTACTTTTGTTTTGGTGTCCCCGCGGTTCCTGCTTGGTCAGGAGTGGTCGAGTGAATTGTTTGGTGTTATTTCGTTTAACGCTCTTTTTAACAGCTAAGAGGCGGTTGATTTTCTACTATCACCAGCCCTACACAAATCGGTCGAGGGTTTGAGGCCTACGTGGGGCAGTCGCCAGGTAAATGGCCGCATTTCGCTGTTTTTTCTCAGGGTACTCCGTCTTTCCTCCAACACAAGAAGCTTACACGTTCTGAATGACCATAGCTGCTAATAGAACGTTAAACACAAAAAAACACCCCAGGAATATGTCAGAAAGACATGAAAGTCACCCCATCATTCTGTATGATCATTTTCCCGATAAATCATTGACCAAGCTACAACGGATATAATTATTTCCACCTGTCAGTCACAATGGTAAACAATGACCAGGTGTAAATACATACATGCTGTTCAGGTATCTATGCCAACACATGGAGTTAATAAGAAAGCATGTCGCACATATAATGTTAGCGTTGAACGACACCTCGAATACGGGGAGATCTGCGCGTTGACACGGGTTACCTGGCATGGGCAGAACAGGTTATTGGAATATAACGATGTTGTTTTCACAACAATAAGTTTCTGAAAAGATTCAATCTTATATACCGATAAATCTTCTCATTTTTTGTTATGAAATACACTTTTAAAAGTAGTTTTCTGATCGTCTGCAAATCCGTCTGATTCGGTCATCGATATCGTCAGAATTTGTACGCTTAAAGGCAGTCATTCCGGCGAGGACCGCCAACAGCCGAATTAGCGAGACATGAAGAACACCAAACAATTGTGATTTCAGCAATTCTCCCTCGAAAAGAAAAGTTCGGAATGTATTTGGCTGCTTTAAATCGTTGATATTTAATTTTCAAACTTTTATCATTGTCGGTTCAATTCGCATGGATGTCAACCTTGTAAATTCCTGCCGGTTTTATAGTATCACCCGACCTCGACTCTTTGCGGTACACACACTTTCTAACTTCGCCACTTGACCCATGTCGTTTTGACACATACCTGCTGTCAAGATTGAAGAGTTCAGCAAGATTTACCCAAGAACGACATTTTAACCACAGAGCGATGCAATTCTTCGTTATGTTTCCCGATATGTGGTATTTATCAATTCACAACGTAAAGTGCTGAAAAGTTGGGCCTATTTTACTCGAGTTTATTTAATCGATTCTATAATATGATATGACTTAAACTTGCAACCTTTTGTAATTGTTAAATTGGCAATGCAGTCAGGGATTATTCAATGAAATTTAGCAGTTTTATTGCTGTGAGCATATTTCAAAACATTTCCGAAAATCTTCGAAAACTTACCGAGAAGTGGTCGCGACCAAGGACTGGTTTTGGATTGTTGTCGAATATCGTGTACACCCCTTTCTTGACACTTCATTTCCCCCTTAAAAAAGTGCGCACTATACGCAAATATTAACGGTAGTCGTTGGTCAGACATAAAATATCTAAATCAGTCAATAGCAATTTATAATACGACAGTTTAGTCCTTCGGGAACCTCAAAGGTGCCCGATTCATACTCGGAACATTTTTAGGTTATATATGTAATTCCCGTGGGAAATTTGGAACGCCTTTAGGTTTTCTGCTATTCCTGTTTAAAAAGGAAATCGATATCTGAGTTATCCAAGAGCTTGTAATTAGCGTCTGGTATATTCCGACAAAGTAAGACACTTAACAGCCCAAGACAACAAATGACAAAATCTTGGACTGAAACCGAAATTGATAGTCCCCACTGGGATTCCCCCCACACAATCCGGGATACACCAGCAGTTTATGTGAAAGTAATGTCCGTTGAATATTTCATCAGCATTTTCTGCTAATTAAGACATATTTGAGTGTTATCAAAACATATTTTAATTTATGATTCAACGTCCAGATCAAGGTAATTTAAGTACGTGTCTCAGTGTGTTTAGTGCATGAGTACATACATATGTATGTGTGCTGGATGCAGGGTATGTAAGTGTAATTGCCTTTATGCGATAGAGAAGATTTGATGCGGACTATTTTGTTATCTCACCGAAATACAATGCCGAAGATTTGTTTGTTTCGTATTCTTTACAACCCATTGACAATTTGAGTCATTTAGGGCCAAACAACAATGTAAAATAAAACACATTCACAACAAACTGAATATATAAAAACTAGAAACAAACGTTTAAAATATGCTCCATGATACTGACAACGGGTTATGTTGATCATGTTTAACGTCCTATTAACATCTAAGGTCATTTAAGGACGTGCCTCCATGTATGTAATGTATGCGTACAGCACATTCCGCCCAGTCACATTTATTTTACTGACAACCGGTGAAGCACGTGTTGCCATTCCCCTAAATGCTGAACGTTAAGCGGGGAATAACACCTAGCAGTTTTAAGGACTTTAGTATAGTTGTGGGATCGCACAACGTTACACGATGTGCGGTGTGCGCACGATGTGTGCACGGTGTGTGAACGATGGGCGAACGATAAAAAGCTGGACGATCATTGCTTGCGCACATCTGTGCGCACGATGGAAGGACGTTGTGCGATAACAATCCTGGTTGGTGTAAATTGAGGAATGCCTTAACAATTTATACGGTTTTGTGTTTAAACATATAAACTTGATGTTTACGTATGTTTCTATATTCTAGCAACATCTATAAACTTATATAATTATCTTTCTGTCGATACATTCTTTTATTTAGAAATTGTTTTTTCTGTGTTTTTCAACAAACTTAATCGTCACATGTAAAATTACAACACAATCCCGTATACAGGTAAACATAACCACTTTGTACATGGACCGTAGTTTTCTCCCCGCCTGGGGCACTTACGTAACTCGTCGGGTAAGGCCGGGGGTGTAAAAATCCAGGTGAAGGGGATCGATGCCATAGGCAAACGAATGCAAATAACAAATACTATTCATTACGGTCAAACGGAATCGTATATCAGCTCTGTGTGTCAGGCACTGGTCAGGTAAAACTCCGGACACTCATGAAATTGTTATTTACCTGTTCTGTTACCTTGGAGCCAAACCCATTCTTGACAGCCTAACGGTCGCTGTAATACTGTGTAACACGCTTTGTGAAATTGTGTAATCTTGATTATTGTGATGAGAAATTACAGATATATACACAGTGTACATTATCGTATACAAGCTTTCCGTATTTTTGATCTTCAAATGATACCAAATCGCATAGTTGTGCGGAGAGAATCGCACAACGGGGCGAACGATTGCTAAATCGCACAGTTGTGCGCAGCATGTGTGGACGATGTGCGGACGGTGTGTGAACGATGTATGCATGGTGTGCGCACGCTATTTTTGGTGCGTTGTGCGGTCCCACAACTGTATGTCCCGGCCTAGGGATATGACCCTTTTTTGTTTGTTTGTTTGATTTTGTTTAACGTCCTATAAACAGCTAAGGTCATTTAAGGACGTTCCTCCATGTGTGCAGTGTAAACGTGTGCTTGCCTCCTTGTGATAGCGCGGAACTGATGCCGACTTTATAGTGCTACCTCACTGAAACATACTGCCGAAGACACCCAGCAGGACGCCTCCCCCGGTCACATTATACTGACAACGGGCGAACCAGTCGTCACACTCCTAATTTGCTGAGCGTTAAGCAGGAGGAAAAACTACCATTGTTAAAGACTTTGGTATGTCTCGGCCAGGGGACAGACCCCAAAGCCTTCCTCACAGGGGCGAACTCTCAACAAATGGCCAAAAGTGAGGCATTGTCAATGGAGACATTAGGAAGAAGAAAGTTAGTTAGAAAGGATAGAAGAGATAAGGTCCCAAATTTAGTCACCCCTTACGATCATGCAATTGGGGGCAGCAGGTACAATTCTTACGCCCTACCTGCAGGGACGGGATATGACCCATTGGCTTCCTCACCTGATCCATTGGCTTCCTCACCTGGGCGAGCGCTTAACATCTCGGGTCATTTAAGGACGTTCCTCCATGTGTGCAGTGTAAACGTGTGCTTGCCTCCTTGTGATAGCGCGGATATGATGCTGACTCCGCGCTATCTCACTGAAATACCATGCCAAAGGCACCCACCCAGCACAGCATTCCGCCCGGTCATATTATACTGACAACGGGTGAACCAGTTGTTGCCATGCCCCTTAATGCTGAACGTTAAGAAAGGAATAACAACTACCATTTTTAAGGACTTTGGTATGTTCCAGCATGGTGACATAACCATTGCCTTCCGCACCTAGGCGAACGATCAACATCAAAGCAACTGAAGTATAGTCAAGTAAGGCCCCAGGAAACGAAAGGTAAGACACAGTAAGAAATACAAAGCTGCCAAATATTGCAACGGGTGTAGCAGATTTATTTTGGTCGCTATTGTGTCCCCAAATAGAGGACACCAAAGTAAATCTCTAATTCTACAGGGGAATTACACTTAAGTCGCCGTCTACGATACATGCAGTAGGTAACAGAAGTTTATTCTTTTCCCGATCCCCCACCTGCAGGGGTGTGTTAAGCAGCGAAAAACGACTACCATTTTTTAAAGACTGGTATGTCCCGGCATGGGGACATAACCATTGCCTTCCGCACCTAGGCCAACGATTAACATCAAAGCAACTAAAGTAAAGTCAAGTAGAGCCCCAGGAAACAAAAGGTAGTAAGAAATAGAGAGAAATACAAAGATGCCAAATATTGCAACGAGTGAAGCAGATCACAAATGCCTGATGTGCAGGAGGTTCATCATTAGTGACCTCTTTAAGTTCTTTTCACAGTCCCGGCCCGCAGTGGCGATCGATCATAAAGGTATCGTCGAGTACGTTTTTAATGCGATGGCATCGCTGATATCTTCATTTCGCAACATTGGCCTTGGAAAAAGTACGCAAAACATAAATCATTTGAATTTGTTGCCTTTTCGAAAGGTTATTTTTTCCTATTACTTATTTTAGGTATATATCATTATGTATTGCGAAGGTTTAACTCCGAAAGAAATATTATCGATAACAGTTTATGCATTTTATATTTGTTCACATGGAACTCTTTTGAAGGTAAAACCAAATTACAGCGAAATAGCATAAATCCTTAAAAGTGTAACGCAGCTATAGTTAGATCTTAGGTTTGTTGTTTATATATGTGTCAGACAGGAAGGCATACAATCGCTGGAATGCTCCCATCTGATCTATTATATCGGTAAACAGAGCTGACATCCGGTATTATATTGCGACAGGGAATTATGTACAAATCCTCTTACTTAGATCGGGTATTTTGGAAACCACCAATTTTCAATCGACTTGAAAGGTTTCAGTGTATTAGTATCACATTATTTTACTGATAGCTGCAGATGAAGATAAAACTGCAGCTAAAAATAAATCATCTTCAATGCCAATATCTTATCTATTTCAAAATCCAGATCTATAACTTATGTTCACTGCGAAATTTCTAGCAATAAATAACTTTGTGTTTGCATCTTTTATGTTTTTCCGAATGATCTTAAACCACACGCAACTTTTACCGATTTTTAAATTCTGCTTTATACTTGTGTATCGTATTACGATCTTAATAAACAAAATCAACTTTTGATGATAAGAAAAAATCAAAAAAATCTTTATCACATAACACTTAGTCTGATATAGTATACTAGGTTAACTCTTCATAGTCCCAGTACAAATAATTTTAATGCCATTTTAATTTAGTTGTGGCCTTTCGAGCTCTGTTTAATTCGTATTTTATCGTCGTGTTTACTTTACAACTCGGGGAAACAATACCATAAAATACCATGTTATCAA
The DNA here is from genome assembly GCF_002113885.1 of Mizuhopecten yessoensis. NCBI lineage: Eukaryota > Metazoa > Mollusca > Bivalvia > Pectinida > Pectinidae > Mizuhopecten > Mizuhopecten yessoensis. The sequence goes on from NW_018408918.1 coordinate 1,434,707, forward strand.
ACTCCATGCATTGAATGTCAATTTAAGTCCAATGTATTTTTAGGAGAGTAGTCATTTGAATCCATATACGTTGCCAATTAGTACATACCTTTCAATATTTGCTTACAACCGAAATAAATAAATAAATCTATATACATGTATATCCTTATGAAAATAATTCGATTTGGTTTTCTTTCTAAAACTAGACATTTGTGTGATGACCACGTGGATTTTAATTTAAATAACGGTAAACCATGCAAGAGTCATTTAATTGACATTAAACATATCATCTTTGAATACATTTGTTTTTAAATGGAGAGCTATGAATGCCGCAAAACATGTAAAGCTATCGTTTTTGGTCAATCCCGTTCTTAAAACCGAAGCTATACATGTTTTGTCGCATTCGTGCGGTTTATAACGGAGTCTTGACTAAACCCCTATGAACTTCTTCAAATTCTTCTAATGACTCTGTTTTAACTGAATTGCACGCTTGTTACAGCAGTAAAGTTCTGGATGTTATCTTTGGGAGTAATACAATTCGAAACGGTTTATTCCGGACCATTCATCCATCTGTCGACGAAAGTTGTCGCCGGCGAATGTGTGACCTATAATAATCATATACTGGTATATTTTCATATAAAATGCATTGTCATTCATAATGTTTCATAGTTAAAATTATTTGTGTAATTTTTGTTCATAATATTCATTTATAAGGCGAGCAATCATAAATGTAATGTGTCCGTATATGCATGACCTGATAATTACAAAGGACATGAACAAAAGTATGGACATCTTTTCAATTTAATACAGAATATATACAAAATGAATTGTGTGATGGCATTAGTATTTTGGGATAATATTGTACCATAGCTTATTCATAACTTCATATGCTTAGAATTAATAAACAATAAAATCTGGCAAATGTTTGTAGAACTAGTCTTTATTATTGTCAGAATGCTAAAAAATAAACTCATACATCTAAATATGCAAAACAGAATTCATGGAGAAGCGGCAGGAAAGAGAAGAATGTCAATCAGGCACACGTACCTTAAATTTAACATAGCGAACGTCGAAACTGGTAACACGCAAAGAGTGGTCGCAAACTTGTACTCCCAATCGAAGTAGAGACTAAAAGTGTAGATCTGACCAAGAAGAGAGCGGTGAAAGGCTTTGGGATGACTGGATCCCGATTACTCAATAGAGTAGGCCAACTGTGTAGCACGGTACAAATAAACGGCTTTGGACAATATTAGTCAGTCTTTGAATATTTGGCAAGCCATGAAGAGAGCACGAGACTCTGACGTTAAGAAAAGCCGGACTGGAAGAAACTGGGTACAGCAGGAGCCCGTATGATGAACCATACTGTGAAGAAGTACTTTAAAGATATCATTGACATCGTGACATTTAAGTCTTAAGAACAAACTTGCTGCTATCTGGAATGCGGAGGAAACAGGAAAACACTTGGAACTTACTCTTGTTATTGCAAGTAGAGCGTCAAGAAAATGTCATTGGCAGGACCAACAACAAATATTACAATAACAGTTTTGTTTGGTTTTATATTGTTGGACTTTTGCCGCTTTTTCTTCTCTTTTGCACTGTTGTTCATTTTGAAATTGTTGAAAACTGATATAAACCATGCAGGGCAAAACGATACACTTGGGTGCAAATGGTTAGCGGGGATGAGATCGTGGAGTGCAAACGATCAAGATTGATGCATTTAGTACTGCCGTGTAGGCAGACACCGGGGAATTTCAGATGATGTGATTGGAAAGAAAAGAAAACAGACAATGATGCTTATCCAAGTCTCAGGTCAAATGTACGTTGTGTATGTCAAGCCTGTTTGACAATACAAAGCAACAGCTGATAGTTCAGCTTAGAACTAGTGCCATGCCATACGTACATACACTTGGTTATATACATACACACATCACGCTTACACAACAACACACATGGAGGCACGGCCTTAAATGACCATAGCTGTTTTGACGATGAACAAAATAAAACCAAATCAATCTATTAAACGAAATGCCTTCTGAACAGATGATTTATGAGTTGGAGTAAGACTATTGATATAATCGCCTGGTGTATCTTCTGCACCAGCGAAAAGATTAACTGAATAATATACAATTGTTCAAGATAACAGCATCGCATTATCCATTTATAACCAGTAATTCAATTCATGAAGAACATAGGAAAAGGCAAACACAATAAATGTATTTTCGCTATCAATGGAGATGAAATTGACGGTATTTAGATTAGCTCGATATGGCGACTTCCCCTGAACATGATGTGAAACCACCCACTAATCACTTACAGAACTAAAATAGGAGGCTGGGGATTTGCATTTGTGTTAACACGAAAATCCACACTCCAAACAGTGACCGTTTTATTACATTTCCAGGAAGAAATAATCCATCGTCATTATACAACCAGTCTGACTGGAAGTTGTAGCTTATATATTTTCAAAGTAAGAGGTGTTGTAGACTTTAAACCGATTATACTTAAAACCATCACAAACAGTTATGCATATCCATCAGTAATATTTAGGGTTTTAACATGAAATGTTTCCCAACTATGAACTGTCAACGTCTGCCACGATTGTTGTAGGTTAAGGATCCATGTCCCGCTGCGAGCAAAACACTAGAGAGTTCCACTATGGCTTTTTATACATACAGTAACATCCCCCTTATTTCGTCTCAGATAGTGTTAACAAAAATATTGATGCTGTTGACAAAGTAACTTAGTTGCTTCAACGGACGGTTGTATGATCGGAAGTCAAGGGTCGCACTAATACTGCAAATTGTTGACGACACGATGCGTCATTTCCTGACCAGACAGGGTCTCGCTCTTCCCTCAATTCTTGGCTCATTCACCAAAATAATGATAAATGTTTCCTAACACATGTTGTACCCTGCATAATGTATCCTGTAACCACACGTGGTACCCGTCATGTTTTCTGTCAGCCCAAGAGAAGTACATTTTAGATTACCCACAATTAAATATACAAAGGACAATTGTTTTCTGACGGCATAATAAAACTGTGATGTTCGTACGTACCACTGCAAACGAAATTTTCCTAAAATCATGAATTTTTAAACATGTTTTTCGAAACTTTTTTGATCACACCTGAACCCATCTCTCAGGGTATATCTTTAGACAAAAAACAAAACCTTTGCGTTGAGATTGTGCCGGCTTCAAAACCGACAGCGAGTACCACTTTGTTAGGATAGAGAAGAGAAATAGTGTCTTCACAGAGACAAGGCAATTTACGTAGACTACAGACTGTACACCGTCTATATTGTTTATAAGCTTGCAAAAGGCAATGGTTCACTGATGAACGTCTGGACTCCCAATCTGTTGACGTGTAGCCAGAAGGTGTAGTCTATTGATTACTATATGCATTTGGAAAGATGTTATCTTATAGGGTTGCTAGAACTATTTTTAACAAAATGTAACGCATTGTATCAATAAGCGCTTGTATGTGTGCAAATCAATAAAATGAGTTGTTTGCGATGAGTGGAAAATACATGTGAAGATAGGTTTCCCATTGTTTTCTATGTATTTGAAGCATTGTTACACTGTATAATGTGTTTGTACTTTAAATGGCTAACTGTAATGATTAAAACAGGAAGTACAAGATAATCTGATTGTGTTTTGATGCGCTTCTAACTGCATTTTCTTCAGGATATAGTTAACTTCAGAATCAGGGTATTTTTATGCGAGAAATTTACCAGTGTCTTATTGTACACAGTTAAGTGACGGCATGTTGTGTTATTTAATAGATCCACTTTCCCTTTGCAGAACAGGTCGAAGTAGTTTAAACTTTTTCTCTTTGGGATTATGCTACGTGTAATGGTGACAGTTCATTTTACCTTTATACTTGTCAATTGGTTTAAAAGCCCTCAAACCGAGCTTTAATGCAATTCAAAATTTAAAATGTTAACAAGTGTTGACTGCTCCGTTGACAAAAGGTCAGGTGATACTGCAGGCCATGGCAACACATCCACATTCTGCTAATTCAGGAAACCAGCCACAACACATGCAACGTATGGTCTAGTGTTGTCATGTTGCATTGTGACGTGATGATGTGGGCTTGCAATATCTCATCACAGTGGCAAACTGGTCATATGTACATCATTGACCACCAGAAGTGTTCTGGAATTATGCAGTCCCAGACCATCCGCCAATGAGACGACATTCATTCTACATCACAATTGTTCTATCTCACTGAAATATCAGTATTGGTATGTCCCGGCCTGGGGACAGAACCCAGTGCCTTCCTTTCCTCACCTGTGCGAACGCTCAACATTCAGGTAACAAGTGAGATGTTGACAACAAGTGAATTGTTTCCAAGCAAGTAGGCGCTAGGAAATATAAGGTAGTTAGAAGTGGAAAGAAAGAAAAAGATCCCATTTATTGCAATAGGCGCAGCAGATTTATTTTGGTCGCCTTTGTTTACCAAAATAGACCAAATTATGTGGGGGTCCCTCATTAGTCGCCTCCTACGATGCATGCTGTGGGTTACAGCAGGTGTATTCTTTTCCCGATCCCCTACCTGCAGGGGAATGAGCAGACCCTTGTGTTTCCAGACTGCTGAAAACGTCTCAATAAGGCATGAATACTGTTCCAAATTACACATAGCTTGCATCATTCCAACCAGTAGTTGCAGTCATTTTTCAGAGTCTTGGAACAGCTTGCAAAACTCCCCCTGCAGGTAGGGCGTTAGAATTGTACCTGCTGCCCCCAATTTGCATGATCGTAAGAGGCGACTAAATTTGGGACCTTATCTCTTCTCTCCTTTCTAAATAACTTTCTTCTTCCTAATGTCTCCATTGACAATGCCTCACTTTTGGCCATTTGCTGAGCGTTCGTCCCTGTGAGGAAGGCTTTGGGTTCTGTCCCCTGGCCGAGACATACCTTTTCAAGTCTTTAAAAATGGTAGTTTATACTCTTGCTTCACGCTCAGCAAATTAGGAGTGGGACGACTGGTTTGCCCGTTGTCAGTATAATGTGACCGGGTGGGGCGTCCTGCTGGGTGTCTTCGGCAGTATGTTTCAATGAGGTAGCACTATAAAGTCGGCATCAGTTCCGCGCTATCACAAGGAGACAAACACGAACATATCGCAGCCTCCCAAAATACACACACATCACTACACGCATGCATCTTGCACACAGGGGAGGCCGTCCTGAAATGACCTTAGCTGTTAATAGGACGTTAAACAAAATCAAACAAACAAAGCTTGCAAAACCAGAGATACATATATTTTTCTGTTTGTCTTGGATGTTAGAAAATACACGACAGTATCAAAGTAGGTAAATATTGTCGAAATTTCAACTTGCTTGCTATCAGCGAAAAAATGCATTCACTTGTTAAGGACTATACATTTTATATGTGTAAAGTTTCATGTTAAAAAACATAGTAGAACTTTGTTATGTGCGGATGTTATAGCATGTTGTGTTAAATATCGTTAAAAATGAACCTAATTCGGGTGCTGACTAATGAGTGAAATTGGGAGGTTAATTTTATTGTTTTAGCTTTGTTAATCATCGTTATAATCATTAAATAATTGCAATGTATCGAAAGAGGCCACTTTTGATTCCTGCCTAACGCGCAGCATTTAGGGAAACGGCAACAACTGGTTCTCCAGTATAATGTAATTGCGTTGGCGTGGTATTTCAGTAAAATAGCACTCTAAAGTCGGCATCAGATCTGTGCTATTACAAGGAGACAATTTCATCAACATTCAACGTCTCATGCAAAAAAATGAATGAAGTCCGTTTTGAAGATCGCTAGGTTTGTTTTGTAACTATATAAAGTAGTATCAATTGCATATTGAACATGGACATATGTCAAATATGCCATCATTTTAACAATCCTAATGAAACTATGACAAGTGTCACAATATTAGTCACCGTGATATCACGATCGTACATTGTATCTTGAATAGTCACATTCAGCTACATGAAAAATCCACTTTTTAGATAATTAGAATACAAATACACTTCAAAGCCCTTAACAATCAAAGAAACAAGTACATTGTAAATATTCGTATAAAATATATAGCTATCTGCTGATTTTATTTATGAGTAAAGTTATTAGTTTAGGTGATACACAGGTGACAGAATTCATTAGTACCTGGTTAATTATTTCATTACAGATAAAATCTTCCCAAACTCTTTGTATATAATGTACATGTACCAATCAATAGTAAGTCTATCTTTTCTGGTCCAACTTATACAGGTTGGGAGTCCAGACGTTCATCATAAACACATTGCTTTTGCATGCTCATATACGATGTAGACAGTCTATTGTCTGTAGTCTACGTACATTGCCCCGTTTCTACGAACAAAACCCTACCCTTCTTCATTCCTACATAGAGTGTAATTCATTGTTGGGTCTGAATCTAAACCACCAGTCCATCACACCACATCAGTTACTCAATATCACAAGGCATATCCTTAGGGTCCATGTGTGATCTAGGTGGTTTCCTATCGATCAACGTTTGAAAAATGCATGATTTTAGGAAAATTGAGACAATGAGGATAACCCCTCTATATTTCGTTTGCAGTGTAAAATACGTGCATCGCGAATATTAGATTAGATAAAGTGCCTGTAGTCAATTATATGACTCAAGGGTTATGGACCACTCATTAAAAAACAAACAAATTACAAGTTTCATTTAAATGTATATAACTGTTTTTGCTATTAGTTTAAATTTCGTGAAATAGCAAGTCATAACGTTGTTCATATACATGAATGTATTATTACCCCAACTCATACACAGATGAATGCACCTTAAATATTTAGTAATAGAAAATTAGTACTAATTATAAGTTATCCTTGATCCCAGAACTTGATTATAAATAGGTACACAATGTAGTTTGTTTAATACAAATGTAGTATCGAAATAACACCTTTTTTTTCAAAATTGTTTTCAAGAAATATGACAGTGTTGTTTTGTCATTACACATGGTAGTTCGAGTTATTTCCCCTATGACGGTTTAGAATACAGTAATACTGTTGACTGGTGGTATGAGGTAGATCAATTTAAAAAGAAAGATCCACCCTAGTTTGACTTACGATCCGAACTATGCATATTATGTATACCGCATCCAGTTCGAGCTGGATAGTGCGTTGTGTAGCATGTACATTTACCTTTCATGTTTTAAAGTCATTACTAATTGAAGTACACATACCAGTTATCAAAGATTTAACATATGAGAATTGTTCAAACCCAATTTTCAAAACTTGTGATATTAAATTACTTGAAATATTTTTATTGCTCGGGAAATCTACACAAATTATGATAGGTTTTTGACTCATCTAGACCGATTTAATATACATTAGTTTTATTTGGATAATGTCTTATTAACAGCTAAGGTCATTTAAGGACGGGCCTCCATGTGTCTTACGTATTCGTGCACTCGGCACTTAATTCCACCATTAAATAATTGACATAAACTAACAAGTAAACCAGTTGTTACGATAACATTAAATGCTCAACGTTTAGCAAGGAATTACTACAGGTTTAATAGCTTTTTTATGTCCCGGCACGGGGGCAGAACTCAATGGCAATCCCACTAGGACAAACACGCAACACTTAGGAAACAAAAAGGTTGTCGGTAAGTAGAGAACATGTATATCTATCCAAAATGTTTTTATGGTAGCAGATCAACTGTTGTTTCCCAATAAAGCCTTCGATTCTACTTGCGACCCACATAAGTCGTTGTTCACGACATTAAGGGGAAGACATTGGTTTAATAGGTCTGTAGGCAGTGGATCAAGCTCACAGGACTTCGATTGCGAGGTCATGATAATGTTGCGCAACTCATCCTGGGTTGTTTGTGAGAGCTTTGCCAATGGTTCCCCATCAAATGCAATGTCAGCAGTCTTGAGCAGCAGAGGTGTTCAATTCGGTAATGTTTTTCCTGATTGAGCTGATTTTATTCAGAAAGTAATCACTGAACTTGCTTGCTAAGTCTTTTTAAGAATGACAGCTTGGTAGGATAATTTCACCTTTCTGTCCCTTTTGGTGTTTGGTGAGTCTAAAAAGCTGTCTAGTATCCTTGCCGCATTCTTCCATTCTATCCGAATAAGAAGCCTTCTTTGACTGGAAGAGTAGTGAACAAACTAGCCGACATTGCTCCCTATAAATCAGTTGGTGAACGGTTAATTTGGTCCGTCGCCACTGTCTCTGCTTTTCTACGAATCTGTTTTTTCCACGCGGAGATTTTCATTATACCACGGGACATTCGGTCTCACAGTTATCACCTTAGTTTGCAGAGGTGCGGGTTTCTCTATGAGGGCTTCTATACCAGATGTGTATGCCTCAACAAGAGCATCAACCTCGCCTTCAGTAGATTGAAGGGCGGAACAAGACTGAATGTCATTGTTGAAATCTGGTATTGAAATTTCGCGGGATTTCCAAAAGCTCACGTCCTTCCTTGCAGGAGTTGGCTTACTACAATTCAGTGTTGTGTGGACAGCAAGATGATCAAAAGATTGGTTCCCCTTTACATCACTTAGACATGGATGAATCACTGAAATAGCTCCATGAATGGCTGAGTTATCTCCCCTCGTTATGATCACATCCAGTGTGTGGCCATGGGTGTGTGAAGCTTGTGTCACATGCTGAATCATCAGACCCCTCGAATCTAGTAGACCAGAGAACTGGCGAGCATCAACATAAGATGATCGTCTTAGTGGAAATTTAGATCACCCGTGATAATAATAATACTTTGTGGGGTTTGCATCACCATATCCGTCCTGATTATGTGATAGACTCGAGCTCCAAGCTGTACATATACGGTTTGCGCAATATTCATTTTTTAGTCCATGTCAGGAGTGTGCTGAAATAAGGGATGTCTGTGGTTAAATAATATGAAAATATATGTCAAATAACCCGTTTATTTATCATAAAAGTGACAGCTAAACAAGGGTTTGGTCACGAATATAGAAAACTGTTTCTAATGTATTATACATACTGTAATAAATGGTAGACAGAGGGGCAAACCCCTAATAAACTGCTTATAGCATTTCATCTTCTCCGCATCACTTGTTCGTTGACTACTATGCAGTAGATACATTTCTACATCTTTATGCTCCAACAACGGCATAACGCTTTGGCCACTGCTCCACCCAGAACCTCATTAATTATTCTGGGGGATATCAGCAGATAATGACGTCTGATTACTGTAACGCTTTCTCTATCCGGTATTTTGTTGTCGTGACTTGGTAGGGAATGTTATCATAAAATAAAGCGTTCTGATGTTTGCGAAGATGGTAGCATGGTCGTCTGTCGACAACTCCGGCTAAAATAACAGTTCTACAATGGAATATAAATGAATATGACATATTACTATGCAGATTCAAGTTTCCGGTAACTATTGATATGATGCGTTTTCTTAAACGTCTTCCCGTACTACTATTGCATTCTGAGTCGTGTCATGTCTGTCTAATTCAGAACATGCGACTCGTAAATATGGCGGTCTGTTTCTTCGTAGGATTATCCATGAATCTCATCTGATTCTCTTCAGCATCTAATAAATTGACTTCTTATTTCCTATTTATTCACACATCCTGTAATTGGAATATCCATGGATCGTTACATTATCCCCTTCCTCGAAAAAAGATCCTCCCGAATACCATATATATTTTGAATTCACCAAAACGACAGGTGCGTGTCACGCGATTAATTTTCTCGTGCGGCAGTCATACTAGTCTTCTGCTGTTTGGGATGTGATGAACGTCGCAGTAAAAGCTTACTGCATATTGATGCATAGATAAAATAGGTAAAGTACTTCCATGAGAGATTCTGATTTGGTGGATTTTATTATTAACTTTCCTTTGAATGAAAATTGAAAGTGTTGGATAATTTCCAGGGGTACATTGGCATTAACTTTGTACCCCTTCCACCAAGATCTAGAATGATTTTAAAACATACCACCAGTAATTCTTCATGGAAATAATTAGTCCATAAAAAGTAATAATCCAAGATTGCTGTATTACAAGCATGTTAGTGAATCCAGGAATATTCAACATTAATATTGTATTTTTTTAAATTTGTTTTTTTAACAGCTTGTCCAGCTGATTCCATTGCTGGTGGCAAAATCATGTTATGTATGTCATCCTTCCTTATAGGCTACCAGATATGGTATTTTCAATGAATAACTATAATTCAAGGATTTAACAATGAACTTTTATGATCAGCCGTACAACTGGGTAGGGTTTTCCATGCACAGCCGTGCAATTCCTCTAATTAATATGGCAATATTTATGATAAATGGAAATGACGGAGAAAGGATTTACATTATATATTATCAGAAATCAAGCAAACATATAAATGATCAAATGATATTCCCATGTACAGCTGTACAACTAGGTAAATGGGTCTATTTAAGATAAAGTGTAATATTTTTATGACATAACCCTGTTTTTAAAACAAAAACAGTAAAATGCCATGTTCTTTTCAAAACATTCTGTTGAGAACCAAACACAACCCAGTATTTATAAATGAAAATGAAAAAAATAAAAAAATATTGATGGAATTCAGAACAATGTTTATTGACCATGGTAACAAGAGTCAATAGTAATACAACTGTTAGCAAATACAAATTCATAGTAAAACTGGCAATCTCCTCCCCACACGAGATCATGTTTTTTTAGATTATATAACAAAAATATATACAAATATATTATATAGTAAAACTGGCTACCTCCTTCCCACACGAGATCATAGGCTATAATAATGGACTAATTATATAAAAACTGGCTACCTCTTTCCCAAATACGATCAGTGGCTTCAATTACTCCTGGCTTCTGTAGCTCATACTGGCTAGTGGGCATCTTCTGTAGCTCATCCTCGCTAGTAGTTATCTTCTGTAGCTCATCCTGGCTAGTAGATTTCTTCTGTAGCTCATCCTGGCTAGTAGTTATTTTCTGTAGCTCATCCTGGCTAGAAATCATCCTCTCCTCATCATCTTAGCTTGTCACGGTCAGCTCATACTGAAGTTTCTCCAAGATATTTTGAAACTCCGCAGGCTGTAGAATGGCATGTCCACTGCAAGAAACTTATCAACAGTTTGTAAGGGCTTCTCCGTTAAAAATACATCTACCTCTTGGAAGGTTAAGATAAATCACCTGCATGTGGGTTCATATATGATCTTGCAGGGAAATTATTTAATTCAAGTTTAATGCGAGAAACTTTGATTGAAACCAATTAGGAGTGGGACGACTGGTTCGCCCGTTGTCAGTATAATGTGACCGGGTGGGGCGTCCTGCTGGGTGTCTTCGGCAGTATGTTTCAGTGAGGTAGCACTATAAAGTCGGCATCAGTTCCGCGCTATCACAAGGAGACAAACACGAACATATCGCAGCCTCCCAATATACACAAACATACACTACACGCATGCATCTTGCACACAGGGGTGCCGTCCTTAAATGACCTCAGCTGTTAATAGGACGTTAAACAAAATCAAACAAACAAACAAAAAAAGAAACCAATCTCTCGGTGGTACCCCTGAAAAAGCTGCCACCTTTTAACTTTCATGCCACTTACAATCCATTTAGAGCCTCAACACCATATGTACACAAGTCGTATAAAATATTAAAAGCTTCTAAAACTATAATTAAATTAATAATTTTGTTCTCAGACCACTTCTTCCCAAAAGACAGATAAAGGAGGGCCTGAGAACCAAGTAATTAATTTGTTTTGCCTTGCCCTGTAACCTGGGTCGAAGGAGATATGGCTGGATGCTCCCATGCACCTTCACCATTGATATCGCCAGCGGTCAGAGTGATGATAGGGTCTTCCTGAATCACGACAGATGCGACTGGAGGCTCCCAGTTATCGGTGAGGGCGTGAGTGGACTGGGAGAGGACAGATGCATCTTGAATCGAGTCAGAGGTGGCCGGAGGCTACCCTTTCGTGAGGCTGGCAGTGGACAAGGAGGGGATGGGATCTCCCTGAATCGAGGCAGATGTGGCAAGGGGCTTCCCTTCTTCGGTGAGACTGACAGTGGATAGGGAGGGGATAGGCTCTCCTTAATCGAAGCAGATGTGGCCGGAGGCCCTTTTTCTTCGGTGAGACTGACAGTGGACAAGGAGGGGATCAATCGCAACTTCTCGGCCAATTCCGGCTAGGCACGGAATCATACCTCGAATGTATGCCGCATTCGTTATCTCTTGGTGCAGCTAGTAAATCCGAGGTGTACCGGTAGAGGTAATGGCGGCGTCCATAGATGTGGCACAAAATATAGTCCAAAGAAAGTGTGTAACCTGTGCAAGCATATCAAATAGGCTTCATAGCCTAGATAACAAGAAAGCTCGTAATTTAAATGTTTATTTATTATTGTCTAAGTTTACGTCACTAGAAATAAGTGCTTCATTGTTGGATCGAATTTTTATATGTGATCAATGTATTGTGTTTCTTGGTAAATGGCAGACCTATCGTGATATTGCAGTAGAACATGTACAGCTAACATTTTTTAACCGTACTTCAAACTTAAAACAATGTGCAAAGACCCCACCCTCTGCGTTGAAGTTGACTATAGCTCAACAACTGGAGAAGTCGGTAGAAAAATTTAAAAACCTAAATATTGATACCCATAACAAACGGAGGCGTCAGATAGTGTTTAATGATGAATCAGCTGCATGTGTAAGCGAAGATGTACAGTTAGACTTGGAGGAACATTCGTTGCTACTCGACAAGGATGAAATGATATATGCAAAAACATCAATGAGGAACACTCGTACCTTAAAACTCTACTTGTTAAGGAGGCGGATGAAGATGTTGAACACACGTGCACGTATGAGAGGATAAAATCTATGTTTGATACCATACGCTCAGAAGCGAACTGTGATATTTTCTTTTCATTTATTGACAAAAAATTACAATCCATGTGTGCACCAGGGCGTAGTGTGCTTTTTAACAAAAATCCACTTCATTTAAGACAAAGTAATTTTTTGAGAATATTATTCAAGAGATATCAAAGGAATGTCCTGAATTGTTAAAAACATTAACGTGTGCTTTAGGCAACAAGATAAAGTTTGAGTCTAAGATTGCCAACATTTCAACAATCTATGGTATGATACTACATAGCAGAAACAACCAGGTGTCGAGGATACAGAGGCTGTATACAGCAATTGCAGTGAGGTACCATGCAGACAATAAGGTATACATGTTATTCTAGTAGTTCAACAATAAACAGTTCTCTGTTTAAGATGGGAATTGCAAGACATTGATTACCATTGTCTACAATGGTTATCTTAATCATCAGAATTTCAGGATTAGTAAAAAAATGTTATTAATATCATAATATGCTAGAATTCAAAATTAATTTACAAAAATATAATCTTTTAAGACATGTTTTAAAATTAATCTAAAATTGTCATTTACAAGCCAACAAAGATTATTTTAAAAACAATAAACAAATATTCAAATCTAGCTATTAACAACCAACAATTTATTATGAAATTATAGATACCTAAAGAAAATTAACAAGGTTGGTTAATTAGGAGTAATGAAGTCTTGTAATTCTTTTGAATTGTGTAACGTTTATGTTTATTTTGTTTGATGAAATAAAATAATAATATAATTAGTGTATCAATATTATAACTATCAGTTATACTGATATATATTGAATTTAATCATAGTAATATGAATGATTATATTAGACTACATGTGAAATTTATTATAGCTCTCTTCCTGAATGTGTGATTATTAGTCAGTGTCTAAATTAAAAGTTAATTCCAGTGATATGCTGTTTATTATTGATCCACTATTCAGGTTAATTTGATTAAGTTCACTTTACCGGTGCGGTGGCTCAGAGGTAGAGCATTCATCCCATGATCCAGTAGGCACAGGTTTGATTCTCAGCCACATCAAACCCAAGACATTAAAATTAGGCAATCTTCTCACTCCCTGCTAAGTGTTCAACATTACTGGGTAAGAGAAGGACTATTTGGCTCGGTGTCAGGATAATCTGATGCGTGAAGTATATATCATGTCAGTGTCTCTGCGATGTGATATTTCAGTGAGACAGCACTGTAAACTTGCCATCAGTGCAGACATCATCTTGATATGACCTAGACATGAGTTGAAGGGACGTTAAACCCCAATGAAACAAAACACACATTATTGTTTACTTTTCATGACAGTACTTGTATGTACCAGACTGAATACGATATGTTCATTTGATGTTTATATATATAATCATTATACAAACAGAAGGGTGAACAATTTAAATCAAATCAAATCATTATACTGAAGTTAAGGACTTATCATTTTCAGATTATTATAAGAGTTTCTTTAGCAGAATGTCATATATAATGGAATGCTGCTTTTGGGACTATATATAAACATAGTGCTGATCTAGATGGACATAACATTGTTAAATACTAACAGATTATTTTGAAGTTTTTGTTCAAAGAATTCCTATGTATCAGTGTCACAGGTAAATGTAATATATTTAATAAACACAAATTTGCTTGTATGTGTGTGAATCACTTAACGTATATATATACATGTATATATCAATTCATATACAGATAATCAAATCCCCAGATTTCTTTTTTAATTGGGTTTACATTAGTATTTGCCTACATTGTATGTAATAATATTGACTTTACTACTAGCATACAATTAAAACATAAATATTTCTGGGATGTGACTAGATCTTGGTCCTCTGGCTCCATGCACAGTGCCACGTGCACACTCTAGGTAGCAGTCTACAGTAGAGGGTTGTGGCCATGGGTGATATTTTTGTTTAAAAAAAGGCTAACCCCTGTATAATGATATGTAAAAAAAAATGAAGTGGGCTATGTGAGCATCACATTTGTAAAAAAAACAACAGGTTTTGGTTCGAGATCAAAATTTTGGCCATAATCCGAAAGGTTGCCTACACATGAAAAGCTAGCTTTAAAGGAGGTAAAATTTTGACAACAGCACACGACGCAAAATTGCAAAAAATCAAGTTTAACAACTTTTCTGGGACCCAGATTATTCTGCAACCAAGTAGGTAATCTTTAATTTCAGACAGAACTTAGGAAAAAAATTACTAGTTGCGGGGGTCAAATTTTAGGTCAAAATAGCATTTTTTGGCATTTTTGGTAATTTTTTGATGTGGTAACCATGGTTTTCACACAAGTGACATACATAGAAAAAAGAGGTTTATATATTTCTTAGTACTTAATATGTATTGTAAATGTAATTCAGTTTACAAATATATATACATGTGTATACATGTGTTGTGTAGGGTAAATCCGATGTGTTTACATTTCCTCGACATGTGCCTTGTTTTTCAGAGTCGGGCCATTTCTACTGTAGACAGCTACCCTAGGGTAAAAGTTCAACATATATTCATTGTTCAATCAGGTCAGCACTTCACAGCCCACGGGCTTTTTGTTATTACTTGTCTACTAACAAACTTTTTTTTAATGTTTAATCTGTTGTGTTCAGTTTGTTTTATTTCATTTTATTTTACAGTATGACAGAATCTCTGTTTTCCCTTGCTTATATGCTTTCAGCTTTGAGTAAGTATCTGTATATATTTTAAGGTTTAATGGAAATGTGTAGATATTGATAAATTATCATAAGTGGAGATAACATTTATGGATTTTTGTTTTTATATACATGATTATTTATACATATTAACAAGAGGGTATGTAAGTCATAAAGATAAATCATGTTTTTTTTAAATGAAATTTCAATGTATCAAAATTTCAAACAATTGTGATTAACTGCAATACTGAACTAAAATGTAGTGGTATCAATTTAAGATTTAAACATATCATTTATTTCTCAACAGCTACTGACTCGACTGAACAAGATCCATCTTACTTTAACAGAGGATTCCAAACGAAACATCATTAAAAGCTTTGGTAAAGAAAGTGAGAGTCACCTTATTCAGGAGTTGGCACAATTTAATTAACATCATTTTAAACATAACTTTTTTAAAAGCATACTTAAGTTATGATATTAAATTTGTGTATGCTATGCACGTTATTGGTTTCCCCTGGTCTGTAAACTTATATATTTTGGTAAATATGTAAACCCCTGTTGACCAGCAATATTAAGGAAGCATGCATTAATACCCCTAGCCCTTAGTGAATAAACTTGATCTTTCATAATATAATTCAGCGGAGTTACTACTAAAACAATCGCCGGGTTGTTCAATTTCAGTTTCCTCTGCATTATATACGGTATAAGCTGAAAAATCAAGCTTTTCCCATAACCAGTGGGAAGAACAGCTATGCAGTCTGTTCCATTGAAAACGTTTTTAAGCGTTTCAATTTGTTTCTCTTTCAATGCATTTGTAACCTATCAGGGATAGGGTCTTCCTGAATCAAAGTAGATGTGGCCGGAGGCTCCCCTTCTTCGGTAAAGCTGACAGTGGACAAAGAGGGAATATTGTCTCTCTGAATCGGAGCAGATGTGGCCGGATGCTCCCCTTCTCCGGTGAGGCTGACAGTTGACAAGGAGGGTATATGGTATCCCTGAATCGCAGCAGATTTGGTCGGAGACTCCCCTTTGTGAGGTTTACAGTCGACAAGGAGGATAGGGTCTCCCTGAATCGAAACAGATGAGGCCGGATGCTCCCCTTCCTCGGTGAGGTTATGTTTATACATAGAGAGGATACGGTTTCTGCAAAATAACCATCAATCATACGAGATGCTAATAATATATTGTATAGGGGTAATAATATATTTTCACTTATTGATTTATGGCAAAATCAGATGACATTCTTACCCAGTTACTGGGGTCAAAGTAGATTTGGTTGAAGGCTCGCTTTTCATATTTGAGGTTGCTGATGGTCAGGGTGAGGATAAGGGTCATCCTGAATCAAGGCAGATATGGCCGGTGGCTCTTTTCTTCTGTGAGGCTGTGTGTGGACAAGGAGAGTTTGTCTCTGCATTATACATTCAGTGAATATAATTAGAACCAGTTCATAAATTGGTTAATATGTATTGAACAAAGATTAATACCTTATTTGTCTTATTCTGCATTTCCTTTTTCTTCTTCAAATTTTAGGATCCAAATTGCAAGCTGTAACCCACCACCCTAACATGGGCTGTCCATGAATTTGAGCAAAGTTAAGATCTGGTCTTTAACCATATATATACCTAGAAGTTATGAAATCCATTGTAGCATTCGTCACAAGGACACAGTAGGGTTCATCGGTTTCATTGTCAAACATCACAGGTACATCAATATTCAGGGTTTCCAAGGTATCCCTGTCACTGGTAAAACTGTAAATATAAGAAACACATTTCTTGCATTAACTAATTTAAAACGATACATATATATATAGCATCATTTCAATTTTCGAAGATCTTCAGTTATTCCAAAAAAAAAAAAGGCAAATTATAAGTCCTTTTGGTATTTTAGTGACTGTTGATAGTCCTCGGTCCTGGATCAGTGTACATTTATGCCATATTCAATGCATGCTTTTCCACTTTTCATCAATCCATAATTGGTCGTTCTTCATTCTGTCCCGATGTCTATTCAAACATAGGGTATGTATTCTACATTCAGTAATGACTGGATCAAGGCATGATTTTAAATACTATGTAAATCTATCTACATGTATCTTTGGTCTGTGCAGTTCACTTATTTGAATCATAAACAATTTAAAGTTCTTCAACTTTTTTCCATTTAAAACTACCCCATAGTTATCCTGCAATCACAGGGGGACAACACATACATTGTGACTCAAAGAAGAAGATGGGTTTATTGCAGGAAATTAGATAACATTTGTTGGCATTTTTACGGAACTGTAATAGACACAGATGGGCGTTCTACCAGACATGGGCTTATTGACAAATACGGTAGATGCTTTAATTTTAACCCAAAACTTAAAATACCAACAACTTCAAAAACAAAGAATATTTTTAAGTATATTTCTTTTTTAAATTTAACAAAAGAATCATCTTGAACAAACGACTCCTTTGGGAACGCATAAGGTTAGTCAAAAGTTTCACTTACCTCTTTGACCTCTCTGATGCAGTCAATGGAGATGATTTGGGGATCAACTCAAGAGTGAGACACCCTAACATCCGTTAACGAAGAGACTACAATGCAATTTACGTAAAAGTGGGTTTTAATACTTTTCTGTATTATTTAATAGATTTATCTGTAAAATACATAGTCATTTTGATGTTGGGAAGCTCTAAATATGATCATTATTAATCTTCCCTAATTCTGTTTTAGTATCGAGGTGCGACACTACCTTAAATAATAGACGGAGGCTGTAACACTTGTTTATAAATAAAGTCAATGTATGTTAGATATGTTAAATAACACGTTCAGAACGGTAGCTCGTGTCCAATTACAAAGCTAGAAAAGCTTAACATCAGAGATGTATTGTTTGTCAAATTTTATAAGGGAAACGTAACTGAAATGGCAAAACTTATTGGGGGAAACGAGAATTGCGAGTAGGCCAAAACAGTAAATGTCTTCACCGCCATATCGTCGAGTCCATTCACGGTTGGGTTAATGAAGTTTGGGTACCCGGTTGCGAAATTTCCTAAAAGTCACACCATTAGTCGAAAATTTCATGCAATAAAGATCATATTTTCAAGATAAAAAATGTTCATCCCTGTCAATTAGAACACTACACAAGTAGTTAGCTGTTGGCCACAAAAAATAACCAATTTTCCTGAAAGTAGATGCGGGAGAGGGCGACATGTTTAAAAAGTTGATTGCACATAAAACAGAGGGCAGGTGTTTTTTATTTATTAAACTCTGTGTTTGTGGGAAATGCTCCACCATGGTGCATGCATGCCTCTGAGAAACCGCCAATGTCAATGGCAAAATCACAGAGAATCCCTTCCCGATTTGCACTGAAAATAGTCTGAAATAAGTGCCACTTTGCCGACTGGAGGACAATTCAAGCGGTACGACATGAAACCATTAGCAAGTTCTAAATCACTTTGACGCTTGAAATCAGTCTTTGCATTCAAACGTCCTACCGACGCACTATAATCACCGAAAACAGATACGGTACAAATTTCCGACCACTTCTGGTGTATTATGGACATTTTATTTTTTTTTTTTTTTTTTTTTTTATATATATTTAAAATTGACAATGCGGCGGCCTAAATACGGGCGGGTCTGAGAACCAAGTTATTAATTTTGTGTGGCCTTGTTAATGTAACCATCGTTCGGGAAACATTAAAAAAATTACCATAAACTGTAACATAGTTAACATACCGTGGAAATCTGCATGCAAATGCAGCGTTTGGAATTAACACTGGTCTTTTAACGTCTTTCACTTCCATGGAGCATTGGCATTAAAACACATAATTTTCCGTATGGAAGACAAGCGGCTTTATTTTTTAGGTCCTTCTGCTCCATGAGCTTTCGTCTTGCATTTCTTCTTTCATTCCGGAGAAGTGCTATATTAATCAGTTTAGAGTCACAAGGACTGTCAAAGAAACTCACTAAATTGTCAAGATGGTATACGTCACACACACATTTATTATCTGGTCGCTTTTCTTTCACGAAGACATAACTATCGCCAACAAAAAAACAGGAATCTTTTCTCTTTGTCGATACAAAGGACCGGTAAAGTGCTGGTGTAATGTTAATTCTAGCATTATCCATTTCAGCTATCCTTTTGGACACTTGTGCAATCGGGTTCTGTGCATTCCTGACACCTTTCTGAAGTTTGTGCAAATGGTTCGCAAACTGAAATGCAGAAACTTCATTCAAAGAAGTTCCGAAATTCATTACGTCATCTGTTATGTGTATAAGAGAATGGACGTTGTATGAGGAGAAGATGGGACTGTAGAGCTGACTTGATCGTTTATAAAAATATATCAGCAGTTCTTCAGCATAGTCAGTGTAGGTATTCCTTGTGGTGTCATCGGAATCCAGCAGTATAGACATGGCCACAGTCAAGGACAGAAAATGAGTATAGAGGTTCTCTTGCAAAACAGAGCTTAGAACTACCGGTGTACAGTATAAATTGTCTAAATTCAGTTGCTTTCCATCTGGATGAGTGACCTCGGTTGTCTGGCAAATTCCCTTGGCAACTTCCCATTCAAGGCTTGTAGCTTTGCTGAAATTTCTCCAATTTGTCTATGGGACAGCTTACATTCTCTTGGTCCCTGTTTGAGGAAAGTCAATAAACGTTTAACAACTCCTAAGCAGACAAGATGCATATAGTCCAAAGCAAATGTTTTTATGCACGGTAAGCCTGCAGTAACCAGGGGTGAAAGGCAAATTTGATGAATAGTATACGACTGTCTACTAAATTCTTCTTCTGATCTTGCAGAAATCCTTGCTTGTGGTAAGTAATTATACACAACCCTGTTACTTACATATTGTCCATGAATAGTACATCGCTCACAACTACTATAAGCATTTTGCCCCTTAATGCATTTAAAAATAGCTCTGAGGAAAGCAAGTCCATCTTGCTGGAGCCTATTCAGTTCTGCAAGTAAGTCAGACATATAATCTGTAACCGAATTTGGCTTTGCATGTCCAAAAAATATGGCAACAATAAATGGCTCAAACCTTTTCACAGTGCAAAACATGAGTCACATCTGGGCATTTGATGATCTAAACGAAGGTACACCATCTATGTTGAAGTTTAGAAATATATCCCTTTCTCTAGTGAACACATTAGGGTATTGTGAACACAATTTCAAAATTCCTGATTCGAGACCCAAGTAGAGGTATTGACCACCACACAATACCTTGGCATCTACTTTGCGAGGAGTTCCTAAGAGTTCTTGCATCTTTAGGTAACCTATGTCCATATTTTCGCAACACGGATAGAAGTTCATCAACAGATGTGCGAGTTTCCTTATTCTTCACAGCCCATTTTGCTAAATCACTCTTTTAAATCATTTTCTGATTCATCCTCTAGATCTGAGATATCTGCATCTCCTTCGCTTGAACTGTCTTGCTGATCAAGATCAGATTGATCACCAGCTGCATCTTCACTCGAATTTGATCCACCCACATCAGAATATTGTTCGTGTGCATTGCTGCCTATGCCTGGTTATACCCAGCAGAAACCAAATGTTGGTTTACATCTGAATCACTAATCAACAATGCCATCGCATGCAATTCTGCATTGTGTCTTCTTCTCCGCTGTCGAAAGTATGACATCTGTTAGTAAAAAGCGCAAAGAACGCTGTTATAACTACATGTATCTAGCTAGGTCATGCTTTTTATCAATCTGAATAAATACAGCTGTTCATTATCACGTACCGCATGCATAGCTTTTTTTTTTTATTAACATCTGATTTTAATGAGATTGGCTTTTTATAAAATCAGTTTTATGAATTGACGACACCAAGTCATGTGACCTTGAGATAATATGGCTTTTCAGACTTTCTATACAATGGTAGGACTTTCGTTTGTGTTGTTAAATTATATATATAATATGACTAAAGACTCTGGCCAGACTAGTTGTTTGGCAAAAAAAACTACCTATAGCTACCTACCCATGGCCACTTCTTTAAATAAGGTGGGTTGCAAATTGTAAAAACAAACAATTTTTAAGGGGGGCCTGATTTGTCAATTCTTTTTCATTAGTTTCATCGCATGCACCGTTGGATAAAATGTGATCCGCTAATGCCGCAACAACTGTTTAGTCTATAGACAGCTATCTAACACAACTGTATAGCCTATCGACAGCTAACCAGGGATCACCATGGCCTCGGATTTTACTATGGAGGAAGCTGCAATCACGTAATTTTAGCAATCCTAAATTGTTCCTCACATGGTTGATTGTGGTGGATTAGTACTGTGGAGGAACAACATTTTACTATGGAGGAGCATCATTTAACTATGGCGCACCTCCATAGTAAAACAGGCCATGGAGTTCACTGCTAATGTTAGAATAATACATAAATGTACTGATCAATTTGTGTCGCGTACTAAAATCGGGTCTTGTGCCTTAATATTAACAGAGTTACGGGCCTTTGTTTGTTTTCAATCCGAAGGTGGGGGACTATGGATTGGTCGAAATGCTTTGCCTTATTTTTATTGGATCTTCTGATTTTATTGCCAGAAATTAAAGTGGTGTTTTTAGTTTGGCGGCAAACTCCGACAAGGAGTCCTTTAGGAGTTTAGTTTTTCATATAACACTTAATTGTTTAAACCGCCACCGGCATGTCAGCATCTCTTTGGTGCAGTTTATCTATGGGACGTCCAGACATGTACAAAGTATAGTTAATTGGTCAGGTTGCCGCTCCAATAGCAACACCACATCAAAGAGATATTGACATGCCGTTGACGGGTTCAAACAATTCATTGGTACACGAAAAGCCAAACTCCTCGAGGACTCGCTGTAAACACGTCATTTAATTGTGACGTCACAATCAAAACTCCTTAAGTTTAGGTCAAAGTTCAATTTCTTATTCAATGAGATCACCGCTAGGGTTACATAACGTGTTATGGAACGATTTATTTACTCAACACTTGGTTGGGTTATCTTTAATGGGTCATCAGTGGTGTAACACATACAAATTGTGGTAGAAATGAATGTACGTACATGATTTCATTTGCAGAATAATGACAAATAAGTTGATGGCGGGGATGAACCTGCACGGGAAATGTGGAAAACGGGCGTTCAGTAAAACTCATCAATCAAGATCATTTGTGGTATGTTTATCAGAATTTATCATTACTTCCCCAAAGATAAGATAAACAAGAGGTCAATGGCCACATAGTTATCTGGGCATCTATTAATAATAAATTAAGGGTGTGGTAACTTAGTGATTATTTATTAATTTTTTAGAAAATCAATTATATACATTTGTGCTTTCACAAAAATGCCCCTTCCGTCACTAGAGGCCAACAAAGGTCAAGATTAATTGTATCAAAAGTACTCGCCATTGTGGTCAATAATAATCACCTTCAACAAACCAGAATTGAACCTCTGCCCAGAGAAAATGGCAGGTCAAAAAGGTCAGACTGGGATTTGTTAAGCGAGTGAATATTTCAAATAGTAGCCATTTTTGTCATTTTCAAATATTCATAATTTTCCCATCTGTAGTCTGAATTTAATTATTTTTGGAATTTTGTTCTCCCAATTTACAATTTCTGTAATGCAAAAAATAGATTTTGTGTAAGTTAAAATTTAGATGTGACTTGCTATCTTAAGTAGTCACTATTACCTAAGTTATCTTCTTGTATTTTTTCTCTTCAGAAACTGTCATCGGCTCCTACGATATAACCACCACAAAAGTCATGCAGGAAATGTCAAAAAAGGCGTATGCCATGAACAACAAGCTGGGCTAAATTTTATCTTAACATCATATTAATGATCAGTATATTCGCATAGTTTCAAGGTCACATGCTAGTTCACAAGTCAAGCTATCGATACACGCTTAGCCATCACTACTTTGACGAACATATAGGTAGGAATATCATGGTCACGTAGGGCGCCGTCTTCTTGGGATGTCCTGATAACATATGACATGCTCTAAATATTGTCCAATCAAAACTTCCTCTCCGTCAGCATGAATGATACGATAATTTTACATTTATCTATTCCAAAAATTAATTTTATCTATTCCAAAACTGGGAAATGTCGTTTATTGAATGGCAACACTTATTTACGCTGTGGTGGTCTTTGATTGCTTTCCCATGGCCAATTCTTAACGCATTTGTTGGCAAAGTTAAAAGCTTCACATATGTTGTTTACAAATGTAACGGTGGATGTAATTGCTTTAATGATCCCAGCATTTCATTGGACCTTTTCAGTAACAAAAGAAACCAATGTTCGTCAAGGTACAGATCGCGAAGCAAACGTCAATAGCTTGACTTAATTGGTGAAGGCGGAAAAGCCTCATTACTTAAACAAAAGTACCGCGGGGCGGAACAAAATACGCCCGTCGAATGCCATATAGTGTTATATACTTTCTTACATTGAAATAAGATCTGCATCATTCTAAGAGTGGTTAGCTGATATGCTATAAAAAAGTAGGAGAAAATCTACAGACAAAAAATCAAATAATGAAATGAACAATAAAAAATGGTAATACATTATGCAAAAATCGTCGAATTAAAATTATTTTAAGGGAGACACAACTTCATATCATGATTATAAAGTATACTAAGTTTCAAAGAGATCCGTTGAAAAATGTAGGAGATTTCCGGACAAAATTCAAATACTGAAATGAACAAAGGGCAATACCTTTTGATAAAAACGTCGAATCAATTTTTTTTTAAGGGAGACATAACTTCATATCATGATTATAATGTATACCAAGTTTCAAAGAGATCGGTCGAAAACTGTTGGAAAGGATCTCCGGACAAAAATTAAATACTGAAATGAACAAAGGGCAATAACTTTTGGGAAAATTGTCGAATCAAAATTCTTTTAGGGGAGACACAACTTCATATCATGATTATCATGTATACCAAGTTTCAAAGAGATCCGTTGAAAAATGTATGAGATTTCCGGACAAAATTCAAATACTGAAATGAACAAAGGGCAATTACTTTTAATAAAAACGTCGAATCAAAAATCTTTTAGGGGAGACATATACTTCATATCATGATTATTATGTATACCAAGTTTCAAAGAGATCGAGTGAAACCTGTAGGAGAGGATTTCTGGACAAAATTCAAATACTGAAATGAACAAAGGGCAAACGCTTTTGATAAAAACGTCGAATCAAAATTCTTTTAAGGGAGAAACAACTTCATATTATGATTATAATGTATACCAAGTTTCAAAGAGATCGGTCGAAAACTGTAGGAGGAGATCTCCGGACAAAATTCAAATACTGAAATGAACAAAGGGCAATAACGTTTGATAAATACGTCGAATCAAAATTCTTTTAAGGGAGACATATAACTTCATATCATGAATATAATGTATACTAAGTTTCAAAGAGATCGGTCGAAAAATGTAGGAGGAGATTGCCGGATAAAAATCAAATACTGAAATGAACAAAGGGCAATTACTTTCGGGAAAATTGTCGAATCAAAATTCTTTTAAGTGAGACACAACTTCATATCATGATTATAATATATACCAAGTTTCAAATAGATCGGTCGAAAAATGTAGGAGATTGCCGGATAAAAATCAAATACTGAAATGAACAAAGGGCAATTACTTTCGGGAAAATTGTCGAATCAAAATTCTTTTAAGGGAGACACAACTTCATATCATGATTATAATATATACCAAGTTTCAAATAGATCGGTCGAAAAATGTAGGAGGAGATTGCCGGACAAAAATCAAATACTGAAATAAACAAAGGGCAATAACTTTTGGGAAAATTGTCGAATCAAAATTCTTTTAGGGGAGACACAACTTCATATCATGATTATCATGTATACCAAGTTTCAAAGAGATCCGTTGAAAAATGTATGAGATTTCCGGACAAAATTCAAATACTGAAATGAACAAAGGGCAATTACTTTTAATAAAAACGTCGAATCAAAAATCTTTTAGGGGAGACATAACTTCATATCATGATTATTATGTATACCAAGTTTCAAAGAGATCGAGTGAAACCTGTAGGAGAGGATTTCTGGACAAAATTCAAATACTGAAATGAACAAAGGGCAATAGCTTTTGATAAAAACGTCGAATCAAAATTCTTTTAAGGGAGAAACAACTTCATATTATGATTATAATGTATACCAAGTTTCAAAGAGATCGGTCGAAAACTGTAGGAGGAGATTGCCGGATAAAAATCAAATACTGAAATGAACAAAGGGCAATTACTTTCGGGAAAATTGTCGAATCAAAATTCTTTTAAGGGAGACACAACTTCATATCATGATTATAATATATACCAAGTTTCAAATAGATCGGTCGAAAAATGTAGGAGGAGATTGCCGGACAAAAATCAAATACTGAAATAAACAAAGGGCAATAACTTTTGGGAAAATTGTCGAATCAAAATTCTTTTAAGGGAGACACAACTTCATATCATGATTATAATGTATACCAAGTTTCAAATAGATTAGTCGAAAAATGTAGGAGAAGAATGCCGGACAAACAAAGTTTACGCCGGACGGACGGACGGACAAAAACGGTATGGATATGGCTTACACATACGATTGAAGGAAATAATGCAATGATCATTTGGACAAAGTTTCAAGGTCATACGTTAATTAAGGTACGTAATAAGGTCACATAGTTTTTATCCACATGTACAGCTGCTCAGCAATGCACTTTTCGTCTTTATCTCAGATTTATAAGTGGAAAGTTTAATCCATTCTGATTTAATATCAAGTGAATGTCAGTATGCGTTCCTATTCGATGAATTGTAATATACCAATGTATCTGTGTAGCGTGCATGCTTCCATTAATTGTTTTATTGACGGCACCATTGAAGAAATTTCCACAGCTACGTTGTGCACCATGTCGACTTTAACGTTATAACTTCCGGATCTGAACTTCATGTGTACATTGCATTGGAAACAAGTTATTGTTCAAGAGTACTCCGTAATTCTGTTCAATTGCATTCTTAACGCGGTGCTCCATGGAGTACTCTAGAAGCATATGGAGCGGGCGTTACGAACACGCCCATGGAAAAACGTTACCAGTTGAAAACATGATGCAAGTTATGTTTTGTTGCCGTATATTTTGGTTACTTTTCGTCTTTTTCAAATTGCCATAATTCTACCATCTGTATTACGATTTAAACAAAAAATGAAACGTTTTACTCTTTATAAAACAGAAAATAATAAATCTGTTAAAGTTTAGGTTAACCTCAAATTTGAGTCCCTACTGTTGATTCATCTCAGGTCTTGTATGTTTCTTAAATGCAATTTTAATAAATACAATTAATTTCATTATTGTGGGAAAATAATGTGTTTTTTATTTTATATATTGTCGAGTAAAATATTGTCATGTACTATACTCGGGTGCAAAAGTACGACTGCATTTTTGTTATTGAAATATTTAAAAACAAACTTAAAATGGGTGCCAAATGCCTTTCTACATCAATTTATTGATAAACCAATTTCATGCCCATGTGAAAATGCATATTACAAAGTTTGGTAATGATCTGATACATTTTTTGAACTAAAGTTATGTCATGTATACTTTTGCACCAGAGTATATTTATTTTGATTATGTATAGTAAAACTTTCTTGCCGAAATAGGTTCAAAGTCTTATTGACTAATTGAGGTGTTGTTTAACATCAGATCAACACACATGCATGTATGTTGACCTTATAGAGTAAAAGGAGAATACTGAAGCGTCAACATAATCGTAATTCAAACTCAAAGTCAATAAAACAAAGGCAATATAAGAACAAAAGAAGATCTACACGGAGACCCCTTGAAAAAGTACAAGGAGAATACGACCAGGTGTTCCGGAAGAGTAAGCGTCTTCTGCTTCATCAACGACACCCTCCATGTAAATCTAAGTATAATCCGAGAGCTCGGCTTTGCTGAAATTCCATGTTTTAAAGTATACGTTTTAAGTCTTGGGTATGACTCGATCAAAGTTCAGCTCTATTACTAGCCTACCACGATGGTCAGGTAGTATACATATATATATACATGGTTGAATGAAACCCGTATTTCAACTATAAATCAACGTTTATTCACTGTTGAAATTTCTACGTTGATTCACGGTTCAAAGTTCTAAGTTGATTTACTGTTGAAAAGTTCGACGTTGATTCTTTTTGCAAATCGTTGGAGCTTAACGTTGATTCACTTTGGAATCAACGTTGAAATGCTGGCTAGGAGTGCTTCATGTGAAGGGAATCCTGTTTCCTCGAACTCGTCGGATTCCACATCACAAAACGCTCCATATCTCTCCAAGTGTCTGGCTCGAATAAATTGGGAAACTGGGTTCCTTCGCCTTTACACAAACGGCAAAAGCATTTGCGTAAACAAGATGGCATTCAAACCGAATGTAGCCACCATGCTGTTAATGCGGTCTCGAAGAAACGCTTTAATTTTGCTATCAGGTTGTTTATCAATGTAACGTACATTTGATTCGGATGATATACATCCGGGTACCGGACCGAGCGCAGTGTGCAAAAAAGCAAAAAGGGCGCAAATTCTCAAAATCAGAAATGGACGATCTACTTAAAAAATCGGGTTTGAGACCCGAATCAAAACATATTATCAAAGGTAAGGAAATTAATTGACATGCGACAATCACTACATACATCTAATATTCTAATCAATTTGTGAAATCATCGAGCGTATGAGTATTCGACACCCAAATGGGATTACGCACCTACGTGTCTCTAGAGTGGATCCAAATTCAAATTTCAACGATTTTAATTTCAAGTCGCTCTCGTGGCAGACCGTATGTAACTTTGTTATTACAACCCATGATATATTTTATACATGCACACATTGGCGGTTTTAGATGCTAGGAAACTGGTGGTCAGATGAGCGATCCCGCGCAATATGAATATCCCTCAATGTTGGATTTAGGCACGTTTTTATTTTTTTAGAAAATTACTATACAAAGCAGACTTTCTTTAGGAAAAATCATCAGCCCCCTCCCCTCTAGTTTAAACAAATTTTACGAATTTTAGATGTTACAAAATTTTATTATCCCGACGTGATTGAAACATATTTTAATTTCTGAGTGAAGCATGCATTTATTAGTGTCATTAATATATTGCAGAGATCTAGACTCACCATAACAATGCTCGAACATCCCGGCGTTTATTTGACGGCTATTTTTTCATTGCTGTTGCGATCATTGAAAACGACATGGCATAGTTTGGGTATTGCATTCCTTTTTTACCTCAAATATGTTGAGCTCTCCAGGGGCACGTAACTCTTAAACAAGAGGCCCAGAGGGCCTTATCGCTCACCTGGATACCTTAGCAATCATGGCAAAATATTCTCCAAATGTGATCAAGGGAATATGCCAGACCCCAAGGCCAATCCTTGTAGCATAACTGTATTAGATTTTGTCATGCCCAGCAATTTTATGTATGGTTGGTTATGGGGTGGGGATCTCAACTGTTTTCAAGCTGTGACTCAGAAACTAGGTCCCTAAGGTTGTGGCCAGACCCCAGGATCAATTCTAATATCATGACTGCATTCGATTCTTTATGCCCAACAATTGTATATATAGTTTTGGGGTGGGGATCTCAACCGTTTCAAAGTTATGACCCAGGGGTTAAGTCTGCAAAGGTGGGGCAGACCCATAGGCCATCCTGGAGGCATATGTGCAATAATCTTTTTTATACTCAGCAATTGTATATACGGTTATAGGATGGGGCTCTCAACTGTTTCCAAGCTGTGACTAAGAACCTAGGTCCCTAGGGGTTCGGTCAGACCCCAGGGTCTATTCTGATATCATGACTGCATTTGTCTCTTTATGCCCAGCATTTGTATATATAGTTTTGGAGTGGGGATCTCAACAGTTTTAAAGTTATGGCCCAGGGACTATGTCTCCAAGGGCGGGGCCAGATCCTAAGGCCATCCTGGAATCAAATGAGCATTCTTCTTTTTATACTCAGCAATTGTATACCATAGTTATACGGTGGGGATCTCAACCATTTCCAAGTTATACCCATTTTTGGCCCCACCCCTTAGCCCGGAGGGTCAGCCCCACCATTTGTACAATTTTGAATCCCTGCCTCCCATGAATGCTTCCGACCAAATATGATCAATATCCATGGCATAGTTCTACAGAAGAAGTCGTTTATAGCAATATAGCAAAATTGACCCCTTTTGGCCCTGCCCTCAGCCCCCTGGGGGTCAGCTCCACCATTTGTGCAATTTTGAATCCCCACCAGCTAGGGATGCTGCCAGTCAAATTTAGTTAAACTACTAGTTAAGAAGAAGAAGTCGTTTAAAGAAATTGTTGACGGACCGACGGACGCAACGGTATGGCATAAGCTCACCTTGGTCCTTCGGACCAGGTGAGCTAATAATAGCAGACGATCCAATGGTATTTTCTTTATAGAAATCACAACTGGTATTTTAATGGGGGTCATATAAAATATAGATAATAATTGTTGAATCATGTTACTCTTGGCAGATCTCTGGATTTATATGCAAGATATTCTAGTCATTGGAATTTTATATCGAGTTATTTTGTTTCTCTTTTTGTACATGAAAACATGGTTCCGAACAAGAATGAGCTTGGACGAGCCCATCTGCTTTTGCCAGTGTAGTTATATATGAATTGATACCAAAACTTGGACCATGCAAACAGATAATCGTGTTTCCATTGTCCCTATGACTTAATGGAGGAGTTATAAGGGGAAGAAAGGGGAATTTTGGATACATTTTTAAATTATAATGATCTTGTTATGTACCGAACTACAAATGCCAGAGCTTTGTTATACATGTTGCGGACATGATGCCCTAGGGGTGTAGATTCACATTTGTTCAAATGAAGGCCCTGGGGTGAGAGATGGGGGCCACACGTCAAATTCGACATAGGCCAAATTAATGCATATTGAGCTTTAAAATCTACAACACAAAACCAAGAGCTTCAATATTTTACATACATGATGCCCTAGTACAGTAATGTAGATTCAGATTTGTTCAAATAAGCCCCTGGGGTCAAGGAAAGGGCTACAATTCAACATAGACCAAAACGCATATTATGCTTTAAAATCTGCTATTATACCACGAGCTTAAGCTTCAATATTTTACATGCATGATGCCCTAGTGGTGTTTAAATTTTGACATTTCCCTTGGCTTTATAACAACATATAAATATATACGTTAAATTCAGAAAATGAATGCAATAAAATGTTGATTTTTCACTTCAATTGTATTGCTGTGATTTGTATTAATGTTGATTATCATGGTCATAAAAATGATATATTATGGCCATGATATATATCCCTCCTTAAACTTTCATTGCTGAGATTTGTATTGATGTTGATTATCATAACCATACAAAAATGGTCTAGAGTTGTTGTCGGGCAACAATGAAAATGCCATGGCCCCTTAATATTTGATCTTTTTATGGCCATTACTTTAATTTCATACCCATCATTTTAGAAGTAATAAAAAGTCATGGCCATAAAATCTACATTTGCGGTGGGGTATTCATGGCCATGAAAGGGCCTGTAAATCATGGGCATTAAGTTTTCGATAATGGCCATGGAATTGTTAGTTCATGGGTTTTAATTTCATTGATTTCAATTTGATGGCCCTTAATATTTGATATCTTGATGCTTTTTTCATGGCTATTTCATGGGTTACAATTCATTGACTTTTCATGGCCAATTCTGCAGTCCAAGCAGCATGTGTTTCCACTGCCACAGGATGTAAAAACAATTATTTATTAGAAAAATAACAGGGACATGACAGGGTCAACGAATGTTTTCTGGATATGTGTCATATGATCAAAATGTAGTACGAAATGTCATGAATGTGGTCACAGGTAACAAAGATCAGGCTACAATGATTGTAAAGAAAACATGACTTCGAATTCTTAATCCGACTCTGAAGATGAGACAATTGAAACTGGGTGTTTCTAAGAGAAAAAGTTTGAATGCTGAGAAATGTGTGAAAAGAAGGAAACATCCAAAGACTACAAAAACAGATGATCTTCCGTATCAATTAACGAAAGCTGAAACTAACATGGCTGATGATTGCGCAAAGAGTATTCGTGTTCCAGTATGTTTTGGATTGAAACCTTCTGCTTTTGTAAGTAAAACAGAAGTTTGAAATGACACGACTGGAAACAACTGGCTTCAAACGGCACCCTTAAATTCTGTTTAAAAGATCTACTAGAGCAGAAATGAAGAGACACTCGTTTTCTGCTATTTGACTGCTTGGTAGAAATGTGTCGTGAGAGTATAAGCACAAGTGACAGTTTGGAACAGAAGTTGAATATGGCCCTCGTCATGTTAGAAATGTATTTTCCCCTACATTTACAGAACAACACAACACATCTTCTTCATCACATTCCAGGCCCCGGAATCTCGAAACTTCTTAATTCTTAACTTTCCATTCTAAAGCTTAGTACGTACTTAGCTGAGAATTTCTCAAATTGGTGTATCTCAAATGCGTTCTTAAATATTTGAGAACGTACTTAACTAAGAATGTGTTTGTTGGAACATAAGCGGCCAGGTTTGGAACTCTTTTATAAGGAGAGCATTATAGTCTAACAATATACAGCGGGAAGTTGAATGGCACGAATTTGAGGTAAGTTTCCAGTTATACTTGCGCACTTGTACTCGGTATACACTTGTATTCAAGTCGACTAACTTGCGCAGCTTGTTTTCAAGTCGGGTTACTTGCGCAACTTGTCGATCGTCTGCGTCTATATTCTTCCTGTCTCGATTTTTCACTGCTTTCTTCGATATGACTTCAAAACCCGGTCGGATTCGCTGCGTAAATTGGACAGAAGCCGAGAAAATTGTCCTCGTGGAAGAAGTAAGGAAGGTAGAGCATATCATATTCGGAAAATTCCAGGGGTCATCTGTAGTGCGATCGGGCGGGGTGACTTCCAAAGACAAGGATTATACATGGGAGGATGTCAGAAATGCCGTGAATGCGTAAGTCCTGATGATCAGTCTAGTGCAAAAAAATACTTCTTTAATACACAAATAATGTTGTTAGTCCAGTTGTAAGGGTCATCGACTTACTTAGTCCCATTTTAGTTAAAATCGGAACATGTTTGTGTAAACAATACGTATTATACCAAAAAAATTCAAACGGACAGAGGAACAACATCACAAAATTTACGAGCAAAAATTGGAGTTATGTCCCTTCTATCGCAGGTAGCATTGTAAAAGTGGCATGATCCTAAAAATAAAGCGCTTGTCTAAATCTGAGATACATAGTATTAGTAAATCACCAAACATGTACTTTCATACAAATGCGAATCACCCATGACCACCTTACCATAGGCATACTGCTACCTGATACCAGGGACGGATATATATTATCCCTGCTTATACATAAAAAAATCCCAAAAAGCATGATCAAGTAAGGTCTGTAAAATGAAATTAAATAATGAAAACCTGAATAGGTTTGTAGTTTTCATAAATAAAATTTCATTTTGGGTCTAATATGATGGTTTGAGATCTTGTGCATGTGAAAAACAAAACAGCAAGTAATACTTTGAGGTTTCTGTTCTATTTGATGATATATTTACTGTGATGTGATCTCAACTGTGGTGTCATGAATGGGCATCTATGACATTATAATGGTACCGGGTTTCAAAATCAAAATCAGAAAAAAACCATCACAACAGCAAACTAGCAATGTACACACTTCTCGTAACCAATGAACAGCAACACTGTAATTATAAAAACTTTGATGTTCCTGTGATGAAAGAAGAAAAAAAGGGCAATTTGAAGATGAACAAATTTGTTTACAGCTGAGCAAATTGGGAAATTTTCATGCTGGGAAGACAAATATTACAAACATTTTTCATATTTTCAATTTCTAATATTTTATTGCTAACACAGCCATTCATGTGGTGTGTAAGTAAATTTCCCCCTGTTCAGACTTGCATGAGCAATGGAAAATCCAGATTAAATCCCTATATAATAAGACCACATTTGCTATCTCTCATACACACACATTTGTACTTTTTATCTATTTCAAGTCAATAGTTACAATAGAGATGGACATTGCAAGCAATGCTTGTATTTATTAGCATATGGTTAAAATTGATTAAATCTTTGACTTACTGTTATTTCTGTACAATTACTATATAACTTTCTTTAAACCTCCAAACAAATAATTGAAAACAAATTGCAATATTTTGCCATTTCAAAATCATATTAATTTGCAGTACATAAAACATATATATACATAATTATAGTTCTAGACAATTATTTAGCCATATATTGGTACTGCAATATTTTTTCCCCCCCCCCCCCCCCCCAAGGAGTAAAATGCACTCATTACAGAGTATCTATAAAAGGTGAACAATTTTATTTTGACATGTCAGCAGTTTGATGCGACAATATTATTGTAGTTTGAGCTATATTTTCACAGTAAATGTTTAGAAATTTTACTAGTTCTTAAACAAATCTACTTAATTCTAGGGTGTTTGGCTAATGGTACATCATACATCATCATATTAAAATTGCATTCAAAGCTAACTACAGGCTAATCAAAGGGAGATTTTACACTTTGTCTTTAGCATTTTCATTTTTGAGTGGTATTACAAAAATGTACAATTCTGGCAAATAGATTTATTATGTAAACAGTTCTTTCAAGTGCAGTATTTGGGAAAGTTCAGGATTGAGCAAGCAAATGCATAGTTTCAGGAAATAAAGTTGCAAGGAACAATACAAAAAAACACTGAAATATGTAGACTGCAATACAAGATCACATGCAAGACTTTAATAAGCAAAAAAAGTTAAGCAAAGTCAAAAAACATAACTACTGTAGTACAGTTTGATTAATGGATTAAGTGAAGTTGATAATAAGTTGCTTGTAAGGTAAACAACTTACCTATAATAATTAAGGTATCATTAAAAAGAGAGTTACATATATAGAGTAAGCAGTGTTATTAATTTTGAAAAACGATTTTAAATTTTAATTATATCTTTTACAGAGTTTCAGTACAGTCCAATAAATCTGCTGACCAATGCCGCAAGCAGTATCACAACATTAAACAAAGAGGTAGATATTTGTTACTGGGTTAAAATAAAAAGTAATTATGATCATGATGTGACTGGTATAGCTATTGTCTGTTCAATTGGTAATTATAAGTTACAATAAAATTTGTTGAAATTAAGTTAAAACATACCACAGCATCATTTATACCCTAATTGTGAAGAAGAGTTCTACTAAACATTTATAGACTTGGTGACATTTCCTTCAAGGAGTTTTCTGGCTTAGTGTAAGTTTCCCCTGTAAGCTGTATCTTTTCAAAGCAATGACCAAGGTAATAATATGGTTTAACCTTTTGAAACCCTTTTCCTTAAAGTAAAATAGTTTGTGAATGGAATATGCTTGAATTTCATGTAAAAATATTTCATTTTTAATTATATTGTATGTATATTCCATTCCGGGAATGTATGCTTATTTCGTGGTGAATATATATGTATGCCACATCAATTTTGTTGTTTGCATAAAGAATACTGAGAAAACAATGCCAACTTTCCAGTTTTTCTGTATAAATATAAAAACCTGGTACAT
The DNA here is from genome assembly GCF_002113885.1 of Mizuhopecten yessoensis. Taxonomy (NCBI): domain Eukaryota; kingdom Metazoa; phylum Mollusca; class Bivalvia; order Pectinida; family Pectinidae; genus Mizuhopecten; species Mizuhopecten yessoensis. The sequence goes on from NW_018408918.1 coordinate 1,469,723, forward strand.
CAGTACATATATATGTAAGTTGCATAGAATTGATGCAGTACTGAGGAAAAATCACCTTGTTATGTTTAAGTAAAAAGGCCTTGTTAAAGTACACGTTAGGCAAAATTCTTGAATGTTTATGTTACATTTCACCATTGTTCCACTCAGTGATATATATATATATATATATATATATATATTATGGCAGTTAAGGAAAGACATGATGATGCCAGATATCCTAAAACTGGAGGAGGGCCCCCTGCATCCTCTCCACCACCTTCCCAGAAGTTGCTTTGGGAGTGGATGTCCACCCGCCCAGGGATTCGAGGCATAACCCAACCTCTTGACACTGAAGGTAAAGATAAGTGTAAATTATAGTGCAAAAAGCCCAAGAGTGATTGAATGTCCCTCAAAAATGACCTTGACTAAGTTTCAAAGTCACCGAGTCATAAATGTTAAGCTATACTTTGTTTCTTTTGTATTAAGTATGATCAAAGGTGACCATAGTTTGTAATGATTAAAAGCTTAAAAAATATTCTCAAGTATATTGAGTCCATTCACTGTAATTTTTGGCAATATTTTCTCATATACATGACCTTGATTATTTTTCATGGTCACTGGGGTCATTTGGTCACGTATATCTTGCAAAGGTCTGAGATTCCCATCATATTACCTAAAGCTGCTTATGTAGTGTCTAAGTATTTTCATAAGATTGGAAAAATCCAGATTCAATTCCTTTGTTTGTGGCTCACAAGCCTGTTACTGTATTGATATTCAAGTTTGGTATATGAATATCGACTAACATAAGTAAATATAATTAGGAAGCATATTCTATGAAGTGGATAATTTTTTACATTTCTTTCAAAAATAGATCCAAATTTTTCAAGTGCAAAGTCACCCTGAAAGCCCAGATTTTTCTGTGACAGAAGTGATGGAGAAGCTGTAGAGAATACAGTCCCTGGCCCAAATGGAGCTGCCTTAGGTTAGTGTACATGTTCAAGCTGAGGTTATAATTGGAAAAGTGAAATATATTTCTCTACACATTCAGATAGCAGTCATATCAGCCATGAATGCCAAAGATTGCTGACATAGTATAAGCATCATTATTGTAATGCTGGACATTAACATACACTCTACATACATGCGTCAAATTTCATTATTATATGACTGGTGCTTATTCCCAGCCCTGATCGGAGGAGCGACGTCATGTGACGAGTCTGTAAATATGTTACCAATCACACTACTTAATTCAACTGACCTGAAGTCCATAATTGTATAAAGAGGGACTTTCATTTTGAATAAAAGTTATTTTATATTAAAGACTACAAAAAAAACAGTATCTCCATATGTGTTATTATTGTAACTGACTGCTGCAAATAATCTTGTGCTCAATAATTCCAGGTTTTACTCAGGAACCAGCTGCCAAGAGGCAAAGAAAGAACAACAAAAACGAAAAGACATCTTTATCTGAAGAAAGGGTGGTACTAAAGTTGGAGGCAGAGCGTGCCGTAGCCGAGAAGAGGAAACTCGATTTGGAGTGTACTCTTCTTCAGCAAAGAATAAAGCAAGAGAAAGAAAAACACGAGAAAAAGATGATTGCTTTGTGTGATAAGAATGAGACACCAAGCAAAACTCGAGTGTATCCTTTTGAAGAAGAAAGTGCTCAGTGAAGAATTAGAATCGCTTCTCAATAATGCTGTGCTGCAGCATGCACTTTCTTCCTGAAAAGGTTCTCTCATACAAAAACCATGTGACCCAAAGAGGGAATAAATACTATAAATATCTGTATAAGAATATTGTATTGTATATCGCTTTTAGTGCAAAGACTTAAGAAAAATACATTGGCAACCATATGTTGTTTTTAGATCATTTCAATTCAAACATAAACACTTTTTTGGTTTTCCTATATGATTATATTAATAATTTATGATTTTTTGATATATATATATATGCACAAATAGAAAATCAATTACCCGGTAGGTATTTTGAGCCAAAGTATCCAAAACAAAATGAATTGGACGTTACTGTATGCATAAAACACTATATGGTTGCAATGGTTTTGCATTTTCATGTTTGAAGGACCCCCCCCCCCCCCATTTTGATTGCCATAAATTACAAAATGACAAATATTATAGGGAATGTTAACAGTTTGTTGATTAGTTTCACTAGCAATAAATCTGCACTGTTTTACATACTAACTACCACCAATCAGAATGCTTGCTCATCAAATTGATTTAAGGAGAAGCCAAAGAGAACTATTGATGTCTTCAATATCTATGCTTGCAATAACATAAATGGACTGTAAGGTGAGGCATGAATTTTCTCAAGTATGAGATGTAAATATAAACTAAATATTATTGGAACTACTTTTTCGACATGAGATTTGTCAATGCCCTACTACATCACATTAAATTTTCATTAAGAAATTGCTGTCAATGCAATCTGATTAAAATCATATGTTACATGGCTTCGTTAACTTCGTACTACGCCTGAACATCTGAGTGTGCCGCGGTCAGGGTCACGTTCAGGTGACCTTTATATTTATAAATACTCATTAAACTTTGACCAATCAAAGACCCTCTTTCATAAGGGCGCTCGGAGTTGTAACAAATATGGCGGACATTGATGAGAACGATGCAAAAGTTGTTTGAGATTGAACAATCTGAAACCCGAACAGAAAAAGACACTCGAAGCTTTATTAGAGAAGAAAGACTGTATGGCGGTGTTGCCTACGCAATTATTACCCAATTGGTACGTTTTCCTTGGCGTCGTAGAAACGTCAGTTCCCGCCGACATATTTGTTTTGAAAAACTAATCTGTTCGATACCCCTCGCTATTTATTTATCAACCATAATATTCCGATTAGCTGGCAAACTTTTGCCAGCGTGCCTCTGATTGGTTCATCTAAAGGTCACTTGAACGTGACCCTGACCGCGGCACATTCAGATGTTCAGGCGGAGCCATGTAACAGATGATTTTAATCAGATTGGCTGTCAATGCTACTGTTAGGAGTGAAACAAATATTATGAAAGACAATTTGATGAGAAAGCATTCTAAAAGAATGACGTACAGATGTGATCCCTTGTAGCGTTGCCATCATTTACACCATTAAAATTGATTGGGTGGTCTCCTACGTTTATATTATGATCATCGTCGATGTTGATAATGTCATTTTGGTATATGCCAATATTGTGCAAAACTGCACATGCTGTTATGATTCTTGCTGCCTTGTTGGGGTAAACTCTAAACCAGAGTGAAAACAAGCAAACCTCCTTTTCAGGATTCCATATATCTGCTCAATCCTCACTCTGGTCTTGCACAAAGCATTATTAAACCGCTGTTGTTGTGGTGTTGTTGGATTATTGTACGGGGTCATCAGGAATCTTCTTGTTGGATATGCAGAATCTCCAAGTAGTATTCAATTGTATTGACCTGGAAAAGTGTTATTATGAAGTGGCAGTGAGTCTATGGTGTGGTGCAGCATTCATCATCAAGCACACTACTTTATTAGTTTCTTAAATATCCTTATGAAATGTATTCACCTTAGTAAGTAGTGCTTATATTTTATAGTTGCAATTATTCTACAAATTATTATAATTTTTTCTTTTTTCTTTTTGATTACCTATGTTCTAGGTATGGGCTGGGAAGCCAGTGAATCCAGATGGCTATGGCTTCAACAACAAGCTTGCCATCATCATTGTCATCATTGACATCATCGATCAGCGATCAGCATCATCATTATACCCCCGCAACGAAATTAGGGGGGTATACTGGAATCACCCTCTCTGTCTGTCTGTCTGTCTGTCGTCCACAAAAACTTCTCCGGAAAACGTCTCCTTAACTAATAGGTGGATTTCATGAATGATCAGTATCTTATATGTAGTTGTGCACCGGCATTTTTATTTGGGATTTCGACCCTTTTTGGTGGAGTTATGCCCCTTTGTGCGAAATACTTGTTCTTATTTTTATTCTTTATTAACTTTAAGCTTTCCAGCTCATCAGTGTTACTGGTGGTAGACTTTCGATTGCTTTGCAATGCTTTGTCTTAATAAGCCTTTGGCTTACAGTTCTGGTTTGTATAGTAGTGGGGGTATTAGTTAGCCTTTGGCTTACAGTTCTAGTTATCATCATCAATCTTCATCATCATTATAGGTTCATCATATCCTTCATTATTACACTCATCTTCATCATCATGACACTCATAATCACTGCCACATTACAACCCTTCTCGATTCAGGTGGAATTCATATCAGCTGTGAATGAAATAGTCCATAATGTCATTATTTTAACATTGCATAATACTGATCCATTTTTAGCTCACCTGGTCCGAAGGACCATGGTGAGCTTATATTTATGCCATACCGCAGCATCTGTCGTCCGTCCGTCTGTCAACTTTTCCTTTAAAACGCTACTAGTCATGAACGACTGAGCAGATTTTGACCGATTTGGTATAAAGCACCCTTGGGTCAAGGGGAACCAATTTTATATAAATGGTGTGTCTGACCCCCTGGAGGCAGAGAGGCAGGGCCCAATAGGGGCAATAGATGAAAAACCTTTAAAATCCTTCTTCTTCTATCGGGATTAAAGGATTTTATCCGAATTTATTCTCGAGCATCCTAATGGGCCAAGGGGACTCACTTTGTATAAGCAGTGGGTGTGGTCTCCCAGGGGACAGAAGGGCGGGGCCCAATAGGAGAAATAGAGGTAAAACCTTTAAAATCCTTCTTCGACCATCAGGATTAAGGGATTTTAACCTAATTTAGTCTGGAGCATCATTGGATCAAGGGGACTCAATTTTGTATAATTGGTGGGTATGACCCTCCTAGGGGCATAGGGGTGGTGCTCTGTTTGAAATTTGTTCTCGCTATATCTGAAGTACAGGATGGATCTTTCTGAAATTTCATATGTACTTACAGCACCTACCATGGAGTGCTATATCTTAACTTCATACGAATTATTTTAAACATATTCAGGTGAGCGATACAGGACCTCTGGGCCTCTTGTTTATGTGATGGAGGTATAACACAAAAAACGGAGTGTACTCTAAATAAACCATGAAGCATTGGACAGCTATCAATTTGCATAATTTTGAGTCAATTCAAACCTACCCGTCTCAAATTTGTTGTTGATGTTGCTATCCCGAAGCATCCTAGAATCGTGGCAGCTTCCTGGCCATTTGCACACGCAGCTTTTCAGGGAATGGAAACCTTTCCTGTTAATAAAATCCTGCTCGTCCTCCTTTGGTGCTTGTATTCTGACGAAGACGCCATCGATACATCCTGCTACATTTGGAAATCCTGGTTTTTAAAGATATGAAAGCAAAATATTATACAATTATGGACTTCAAGTGAGGTCTACCCATGATTTACAGACCTAGTCTGAACATTATTCACTGAAACGTAAGTCCACAAATATTTTATTATTTTACATTTTACAATGACAGGCTCTTACCAACGAAGTTTTCTGCCAAATACCATGACTCTAGGCCTGTCCATTCTTCAGAAGAAGTCGTGCCATGACATAATAATAAAGCTCACTAGTCTTTCGGGTAGGTGAGCTAACAATCAATACAGTGATCAGCACTATATTTTGATTGATACATGTATGCAATACAATGAATGCATTGGGAACTAATTACATGTAAGCGTAGCCCCTTGATATTGATTGACTGATTGATTGGTTTTACGTCGGCTTCACTACCGAATAGTTCGGTTATCCAGCAGACGAACCCTTTGATATCGAGGATGAGAGCTGGTATAGCCGACTCACCTCTGATCACTTCACATCACAACAATACTGGTACATTATATGAAGTACAGGGATAACCAGGTAGGGTCAGGTAGAATAAAGACCAGGTAAACATCAACCTTACTGGTCACATGCTGACAGTTTGACAATAGGAATCGCCTATTGTTTAGGGTAGCGAATTCAAAATCAGTGGTTTTTGAGCAACGCAACACCCTAGGCCAAGAGTTTTCGACATTGTTGGCTAGGGGAAGCCATAGAAAACATTGGTTCAACTTTAAAATGAAAAATTCACATATGAAAAGGAAAATATCTTAAAAAATATTTTGTTCATATTAATTTTGGACACAGAATATATGTGTTTCCCATACAAAACCCCTACATCCGCCACTGATTAAAGAATATTAAATGTAAATGAAGATTAATTAGTATTCAGTAGGACGAGGAATAGTGATAACGATAGTGCCGTCGCTGGGGCTTGAACTCACAACCCTTGGCTCTACCGCTGAGCTAAAGTAAATTCCCTAAGCCGACACCTGTAAGGCAACCTAATCAATGCACATCTTTCCAAGCATATTATTTAAGGTAATAGGATTGTGTCGCCATTTCTCAGTAGAATTTCTCAAATTTTGTAGTTATATTGCTTTGAAGGCCAGAAAATGTTCTGCCACAAAAAAAATATAGGTTGTCATAATTTTAAGGAATTTAAATGGAAATTTATGTAAAAAGGAGTGACTTTTGAAAAAAAAATGAAGACTCAATTTTTTGCAAAATAATGTCAATAAAATTGATACTACTATAGATTAGTATTGCATTTATGTATATCAATTTAATAAATGCTGAAATTATGTCAAATAATTTATCTATAAACGATTGAAAATTGACATTTTATAATAGAACCATATGCACATAGTAATTGCAGGTAAGAGTTATCTTCCTTGAAAAACTTCACAGTAGTGAAATAGGTAGCCGGTTCCCTGAAGTACAGAAAAATGGATACATGTAGCTCATTGATAAAAAAAACACCCACCTGAATTAATGCCTGCATTGCTTTGAAATACTTTAATATTGAGAGAAAACACTGTTCTGTCAATAATAAACATACAATATTCATCAGTATAATATTAAACATTAGAATATGCGGAAATTGTGATACTGTCTCCCTACATTGGATTTTCAACTAGGGATGTACTTCCTACTTCCGTTTATCAATACTCTCCTATGACCTAACAGTCTGATGTCAATCGGCTTCCGGTTTTTTTAACAAAGCACCTGCTCCTTATAGATCTATAGTAAAGCCAATATTATGACGTCATGGATAACAATATCATGACGTCAAAAGCAAATGAAGATGAGCATGTACTTACGGATTTTAACAACGTGTGGAAAGAGATCACCGCACTTGAACCACCTTCGCTAGCCAAGGGTTTATGATCCGGTACAATCCGGTTACCTTCTCCACTATTATACTTAAGAGTAGGTAGAGCGGATCGTACCAGATCGTAAACCTTGGCTAGTGAAGATGCACTTGAACAACGTGAATATAATTACTCAAATTCAATAAAACAAACATTTCTGATATCATTATGATCCAACTGTGGAAGTACATTTGGTCATATGTTAACACACAACAATATTTGAAAAATGAAATGCCAATAAACTTGTGAAACGGTAAGTCTTTCATTTGTTCTTGTTGTATTCTATCACAGGAACTTGAATTTCTATCAGAATGGTCTATTTAAGCTCAGAGAACTGATTAAGCCCAATTTATACCCCACCTTACCTTTTTCAAATAGTTATGACAAAAATACATTGTGTCCTATCCTATTGTATGCTAATTACTTGTACGTCAACAGCAATACATCTTTTGATATTGAGCTACAAATAATCGTATCAATAATTGTTTCCAGTTGGAAGTCTTTCATGACTTATATCACAGTTAAAATAAACTCAATTCGTGAATTTAAATGGTATTGTTTTATGTCACTAGATAATAAGATTACTTAGCGAAAACAGAATGTACTACACATATTTGTCGTCAGTTTCTTTTTACGTAGTCACAACACACTATTCGATGGTATGACTTGGTGCTGTTTATCTACAGGGAATTAGCATCGGAAACGGTCTAGAAACAAGTGCCACTGTTTGTACGTTTTTCAGCTCCGACAGTTATTAGGATGGCGGTCTTCAAAATCTACCTCCGCCTAAACCTGTTTGATCGCAGTGAAACAAAATTAAACCTCTTGCATTGATCGAGATGAGGAAATGAGTTCATAACATAATTATACTCTCCGTAACTTACCTGCAATGTCATGGAATGCCCGTTGCACCGTGACTAGTGTCTGTCCAATTGGAAAAACTACCCAGTCCTGGCCAAGTCTGCATATTGCATCGCTTACGTTATCGATAGCTCTCCCTACAGATGCTTTTGTAACACCAAGTGTGTCACCGGTACAATTGTAGAATGCACCTGTAGGAAAAAAACGTAAAGCGCAAAGAAGCTGCATAATTGGCGGCAGTGGTTTATTCCTCAATGTTGGCCTCTCTAAAGTTGCAGCAATAAGGCCCAGAACAAAATAAATTGTAGGTGGTCTAAACCTATATCTTTCAAAAATATCCCCTGGAGGAAGAAATGCAAATTGATTGATCCGTGGAAGGAATTTGTTTGTTTGTTTGTTTGATTTTGTTTAACGTCCTATTAACAGCTAAGGTCATTTAAGGACGGCCTCCCCCGGGTGCAAGATGCATGCGTGTAGTGTATGTGTGTGTATTTTGGGAGGCTGCAATATGTTCGTGTTTGTCTCCTTGTGATAGCGCGAAACTGATGCCGACTTTATAGTGCTACCTCACTGAAACATTCTGCCGAAGACACCCAGCAGGACGCCCCACCCGGTCACATTATACTGACAACGGGCGAACCAGTCGTCCCACTCCTAATTTGCTGAGCGTTAAGCAGGAGTATAAACTACCATTTTTAAAGACTTTGGTATGTCTCGGCCAGGGGACAGAACCCAAAGCCTTCCTCACAGGGGCGAACGCTCAACAAATGGCCAAAAGTGAGGCATTGTCAAGGGAGACATTAGGAAGAAGAAAGTTATTTAGAAAGGAGAGAAGAGATAAGGTCCCAAATTTAGTCGCCTCTTACGATCATGCAATTGGGGGCAGCAGGTACAATTCTTACGCCCTACCTGCAGGGTCCCCGTGGAAGGAATATCCGCAGAAGAAACAATAGACGACGGAGGGAGAGGATATTCCGTGGAAGGAATATCCTCTCCCTCCGTCGTCTATTGTTTCTTCTGCGGCGTAGACGACCGATTATACGGTGCAGGTTTGCCATTTTGTTGTATATTTAAGCACGTTCTTAAATATTTAAGCATGCTCCTGCCCGTTCTCAACTTAAAATTTGAGAATGCATACTTAAGAATGGTTTAAGAACCTTTGAGATACACTTTTTTAAGTATATGCTTAAAGTTAAGCACTAAGAATAGGTTTAAGAAGTTTCGAGATTCCGGGGCCAGATGGTCTCAAACGTTACGTGCCTGTTTACGGAACTTTGATGTTCACATATGAACGCTTCTACTCCTGGATTTGCAAAAGAGTTCTCAATATGCGTTATCCTGAAGCAACTGCAATTGTAACTTTTCTTCTGCATGATTGGTGTTACTACTTGTTAAACTCAGGACGTGTGTCTTTGAATTCTATGGAAGTTAAAGCAAACAATATAGATGTATTGGATAATGATCACAGAAGAAAAGAGATGGAGCAAAGATTGTTATCCTGAAAAACAGAGATTTCCAGTTTATTCAAGTACTATCACCACAAGGAAACACATCCGATTACTCGGCGTGAAGTATCTTACCGTTCCGAAGTAAGGGAGAGAAGTACTGCACTCACTGTATCACCCTTCATCTGTCGTCAATGTGACATAGGTGCTCCTGAACGAAAAGTGGAGTCTGGAATATCTGTTGATTTCGATCGAATTCTGTACTTCATTCATAGAACATAAAGGTATGATTGTTAGTGTTACATGTACTTCAGAATCTTAAGCTTATGTGAGATTGATGGAAGACATTCATTTTGATTCTGAAACGCAGTTATGGTTTGAACAAGCTAGCATAGCAGGTGATGCACAAACTAGATGTTCTTATGTTTTCACCAACCGCCGGTCAAGACCACTGGTGATCGAAATAGAGACGGACAAATTGTGGATTTTGAACAATGATAAAAAGCAGTTTCAACACATGAACATGCAATGATATCAAATGTGTGCAGTCTACAGTATTAGTATACAAGTACGTACTTGAGCATGACCAGCAGTACAGGCGGAAAGTGTGTACAAAATAATGACTGAAATACCATGCCAAAGGAGCCCATCACAACATTCCGCCTGGTCACATTATACATGTACTGACAACGGGTGACCCAGTTGTTGGCAATCCCCTTATTGCTGATAGTTAAGCAGGTAATAACATTTTAAGGACTTGGGCATGTCCCGGCCTGTGGACAGAACCCATTGCCTTCCTCACCTGGGCGAACGCTCAACATTCAAGTCGAAAGCGAGGTGTTGCCAAGTAAGGCGTTAAGAAATGTAAGGTAGCTAGTAGAAAGAAACAAATAGATCCCAAATATTACAATGGGTGCAGCAGATTTATTTTTGGCGCTTTTGTGTCCCCAAATAGAGGACACCAAAGCAAATCCCCAATTCAGCAGGATGTTCCTCATTAGTCGCCTCCTACGATACACATGCAGTGGGTAACAGCAGGTGGATTCTTTTCCCGATCCCCCACCTGCAGATATGACGTTAAACAATACTAAACAAAACAAAACCTGTAGGGGTGTCTTGTTGCAGCGATCAGGTTTGATTTGATTTAGTACTGTTTAACCTCTTATCAACAGCTATGGTCATTTAAGCCGTGGTCCCAACCCGCCGTACTTGCAAGTGTGTGCTGTCTAGATGCAAAAACGTGGGCAAAATTTGTGGATCCGTACGTGGTGAGTACCGCCTCAGTACGGATTTCGGAGCACGCAGACACGCCGTAGCACTTTTAGTGCATGAGGAACTTTCGCTGCGGTCGGGCTACGGATTCACCCCTGTACGGGTGACGCGCGTGCCTTATCAGCCAATGAGCGCACAACACACGGACTCTGCGAGTCTTTTAAATTTTTCCCTCCGTCACTTGCTCTACGGACGGCGCACTTATTACGTGCGTGCTGCACACGTGATAAGTGCATGGTCTGTGCTTACCCGGCACTTCCCCAGTTCTACTGCCAAATTAGCATGCAGAACTGACGTGCAGAGCTGCCAACCTTAGAGATTAAGAAATAGTAATCTGCGATCGCTTTTTTACAAACATGTATTCATTACCTTTTATTGTTTTTCTAGTGCCTTGTTAGTCGCACTTTAAGCCCTTTTCACAAATTAATAAATTAATTTCCTTTTTTTCCTAGGAGAAACGTCTTCTTTCCCGTCCAGTTTGACACGTTTTTCCGCCATTTTACTTCATCTACAAACGTCCTTTTCACATTGAATTAACTCCAGCCTATCTCGAGAATCGATACAAACGCACGTGAGTATCTGATTTGCGATTATAATACTGAAAACGGACATCGCGACCGGATTACGGCGAAACTAACAAAAAAACGGAAAAATTCCGATTTTTTTTTTAAAATCGTAATTTTACTTGTAAAATCGTACTAGCGTAATTCAGACCTCAAAATCGTAATAATTACGCCTAAATCGTAAGAGTTGGCAGCTCTGGACGTGGACCGTACCGAGTAAGCACGTGCTCCGCACTTACAACGCACGATTTCTGCAGTATATAAAGCCGAGCCGACGGACGAGTGCCAACATTTCGTCTCCAGGATGCTGAGGACACCGAAGACGGGTCAGCTGCATCTGCAGCTCAAAAGACAGCGAATACGGCCAGAGAGGCCCAACAGTTAACGGGCAGCAGCTCCCCCCCTATTGACGTCCAATGCAATAATGTGCCATATCTCAGAAATACCAAGATAAAGACATTAATATTAATGGATTAATAGAATGTAAAGACACCATTTTTAAGCAAATACAAAAAGCAAAACCAAGCATTTGTTATGGCAGAAATGAAGACACACACCTTGGGCCCTTGGTGATTCGAGGGGTCACTCGGAGCAGGAGCTCGGCGAAGAGCTTGCGGTCCATTCGGATGTATCCGACATAGTCCCCCCTCGATTCACGCTCCAGCTCTTGGAACAACGTTTCGTACTGCCCAAAAAGCCTCCTCTCGATCCATGGACGAACCCACCTTCTCCTTCGTCGGCGTCCCTGTTGCCTCTCCCTCTCCCGTATCAAGGTAAGCCACTTGAAGATACTCTTGCAGCATCAGAACCCGAAGTATCTGCAGTGGAATGGGCAGCATCTTGAGGCAGCAGCAGCAGCTGGGACTTCTGGAGAACCTCGGAAGGTCGTTCTATATATCTCCCCCCCCCCCCCCCCCCCCCGAAAAAACTAACGTTCATCGCACTTCCACCATGCGAGTGAGTAAGGACAACGTACGTGAGCAGCACGTGAAGGTACGGCATCGGTACGATAACGTGGCGATCGCAGGGAGATCGTACGTTGTAAGCAAATTGTAAGCACGTACAACTAATTTACCACGTGTGCAACGTACGATGCACGCAACCGCTCACGGCCAGGCGTGGTGGTGGGCCACGTACTTAATTACACCTTACGCAACCGTGCGAGTGACGTGCGTTGACGTAATCTTTGCCTGCTATTGCCACTCCCTTCCCACGTTTTCAGAAAAACGTTGCGGCCATGGCCTCCCCAAAAGACGTAGACTAAAAACACGCAAGGTGGGTTGTGACCGGGCCTTAAAGGACGACCTCCCCAGTGAGCATGATGCATGTTTGTAGTGTATGCGGGTGTGTTTTGGGAGGCCGCGATATGTTCGTGTTTGTCTCCTTGTGAAAGCGCGGAACTGATGCCGACTTTATAGTGCTACCTCATTGACACATACTTCCGAAGACACCGAACCCGGTCACATTATACCTGACAACGGGCGAACCAGTCGTCCTACTCCTATATTGCTGAGCGTTAACCAGCTGTCGAAACTACCAATTTTTACAGACTCTGGTATGTCTCGGCCAGGGACATAACCCAACGCCTTCCTCACAGGGGCGAGCATTCAACTAAAGGCCAAAAGTGAGGCATTGTCAAGGGAGACATTAAGAAGAAGAAAGTTGTTTAGAAGAGAAAAGATAAGATCCCAAATTTAGTCGCCTCTTACGATCATGCAATTGGGGCAGCAGGTACAATTTTAACGCCCTACCTGCAGGGACCATTTTCAAACTTATTGAAAAATACATATATCTGTATATTTAAATCAAATATATTGAACTTGTACATGAGCTTTTAAAAAGATGCATAACCAGGTTAACGTAGTCAAAAATAAAGCATTAAGGCTGATGTTTTCATAAAAATAGTTCACCAGACTGAAACCGTGTGTATATCTTTAGCGACCTGTATGCTACGAAATGACATGTAATTTAAAGTCCATTTATATACCTAGGTCACGCGGAGCTTGATTTCTCTTCAATTAGGCGATTATTGTTGCTATGGGAATGAAAAAAATCACAGTAAAACTCCGAGTAACATATTTTACTGGTATATATGTGTAAAACCATAAACCTATGACCAAAAAACCACTTCAAACTTCATATATAGTGTCAGTTCTTAACATTTAATGTTGTTATAAAAGGCTAAACTTGTTATAAAGCCCCGCATGACCTAGGTATGTAAATACATGTTCAATTGTGGGTCATTTCTTAGCACTCAGTGTGGTCGCTAAAGATATTGACATGCTATAAGACCGATGAACTGTTTTTATGAAGACATACTATGTTCAATTTCATCTTTGTTTTGTAGACAGTCCCAGAAAATGATATGCATAACTAGGGACCACGGGAAACCTTCATGTGAAATTTGATATCGGTCCCTGCAGTACTTTCTGAGAAATAGCGCTAACAAACTTAACTCTCAAATTCAAGATGGCTGCTTGTCGACCATGGACTATTAATCAGGCCAAAAAAAGATATGCATATCTAGGGACCATGGGGAACCTTTACGTGAAATTTGAGAAAGATCCCCCCAGTACTTTCTGATAAAGAGCGCTAAAAAGAACTGTTAAAGGACGGACGGACCATGGACGCAGGGTGATTTGAATAGCCCATCATCTGATGATGTAGGGCTTAAAATTGCATGTCCGGTGTCCTTACTAAATATAAGAATTACATTTATCCCATGCCTTCAGTTGTGTTAAAAAAGTAAATATCCCATTACAAGAGAATAAATGATTGCAATAAAGAAAAGTAATATTAGCATAAAGAAGTGTTCCTTTTTAAGTGTGCTTAAATCTCTTTTTCAAATTATTGAAAACATTTGATTATCAAGTATCTAACACGTTCCATATCTGACACATATTCTGCATGTACATATATTGGCTTTGCAAGAAATGTTTATCGTGTTTAATGACTAATATGACTTACTAAGTGTGAAAGCGTACGTACATGAACATACAGATGTACTGCATGATCTTGAATAAAGTGGTAAAAGAAAATGAGTGGTGATAAGAAATTTCATAAAAGTTTCTCTTGTTTTAATTGCTAATGCATACATGCACTTTATGAACACATTTTAATAAAAAATAAAGGCTTATTTTATTCTTGATAACATATTGAGAATGAAGCTCATCTTACATATGGTCAAGTAACAATGTATTATAAAATGTACAATATTTACACCTATTGCGATCGCCTTTTGTCCGTCGTCGTCCGTCGTGCGTCCGTAAACTATTTACATTTTCGACTTCTTCTCCAAAACCCCTGAACCAATTTCAATGAAATTTTGCAGGGAACTGGCATGGACAAAGGTCAACAAAAAGAATGGCCAGTTTAGTCCCAAGCCTCCAGGGGCCTGAGGGGCGGGGCCAAAAAGGGTCAAATTGACTAAAAATTCAAAAATCTTGTTCTCAAGACCCAGATATGGTAGAATCAACTACTCTTCATAGATGGAAGGGTCTTAAGGTGCTTTACCAAAATTGTGAATTTCTTGACCCTGGGGTCTCACGTTTCCCCCTGGGGAGGGGGTAGACTTTACTATAGTTTATATAAGGAAATCACATTTTGGACATACATTTGTTTAATTTCCATTTGAAGTAATTCAATTTGGGTTAGCATTATCAGTATTAGGTAGCAGTTTGATAGTATGCACATATGAGCCCTGACTGACCCCCAGGGGCTGATGGGTGGGGCCAAAAAGGGTTGAA
>NW_018408918.1:1484788-1502864 GCF_002113885.1 Mizuhopecten yessoensis
ATTTATTATGGTTTATAATGGCAAATGATACTTTGAATATTACATGTTAATAACTTGATTGGAATTATAACCTTGAGTTGACAGTTTGATACTTTGAAAATTTTGAGCCAGCCCTACCCCCAAGGGCTGTAGGGTGGGGCTCAAAGGAGTCAGTGTGCTAAAATTTCTTCATTTTCCTTGTTTAGAATCAGAGGTGCTAGTTTCAAATACTTTTTAATCTGAAATCTGTATGCTAGATATTGAATAAGGGTTTTTTATTGTTTTTTGTCACTTTGAATAATATTTCTGTTCATGTTAAAAACAAAATCAACTCTCTGTATAAATATATCAGGTGACCGTTAAGGACCATGGGCCTCTTGTTTGAACATATCGCAGGAAGGTGTGGAAAAATCACATGTTAAAATAATTCTGGCTGCTCTCTTTTGCAGTCGTTCTAATTTTAAAATATTATTTTTTGAACTGTTACCTCAAACAGTTGAGTAATAATCTAGATGTGGGTGAACAAAGCAGTTAAAAAAAGTCATACACGATGACTGGCTAAAGAAGGGTCTCAACTTTTTCATCTGAAAAAAATTGACACGATATCTTTTTACAGACATTCGTAAATTGAATGTTCCAAGAGGGACAATCATCTATGGACACTCCCAAAAGTTTACATTGTTGATAACAACGGACAATTCTTCTGTTATCACAAGTAGTATTTGTCCTGTGAATATTCCCATTTTTTAGAAAAGGTTTGTCTCGTGGTTGAGAGAAAGTGTACATGTATGATCCCGTATACTGCAACAAATATTTTCTTCGTTTGAATATTGACATGTGTGCAATTAACTTCTGATGATGAATAATAATTGCTTAGGGCATTCAATAAGTTTCAACATGGACATGAATCATATTCCTTGGTTTCATAGTGTGGTAAGAAGTTGCTCGGCCCCTCTCTTGGGGCCTCTTTGGTAACTTTGCATCTCAAACACTATTTTTAACAGGGATTTCCCGAACAATTCGAGTGGTCAAACTGGACGTTTCGAATGGGCTATGATTACAATGTATGAGGATAATTATAAACATAATTGGTAGCACAGACAACACGTACAACCAATAAATGAAATATTGGTTTCCTTGGTATGTCACTTTAAAAGACAACAAAGAATCCTTATGCTCCTCATTATGCGCCTCTTTCGGCATTTTTTAGATCCAGTTAGCCAGTCATCCTCCGTTGCAGCAGTGGAATTCTTTGTTTTCGTGTCTCTTCACTAATGTTATCACTGTCTTTTTGCATCGACATGGAGTGTCTGGTGTATTTATGCTTGTTTATTTTCCTTTAATATGATTTTGAGATTATGATTATAAAACGTTTAAAAAAAAAAAAGGTTTAACAAACAAAAAATACATACTTTTTTGGATATATGTTATGCCTGAAATGCTGGTAAAATCTCTTTGATACCCGTATCACAACTAACAACTTAAACTATGTGACATACTTCTCATCTGACCGAGAAATAACCGCACCTTGAGATATCTGTTACAAAGTATATTTTATCACGATGGTTTTTATTTGTCTGAGGGTCATTGTTATACGTACAGTTCTTTGATAGCCGAGGTGGTTGTCACAGATAAAAGCAGTCTGGATTTTTTTTTTATCTGCAACAATATTTGTCTACTAATAGTCTTGTTTACCTGTAGTCTTGTCTTGTAATATTGTATACCTGAAATCTGGTATACTTGAACTATTTAAATATACACGTATTCTTGTCTACCTGTTAATCTGTGATATTATATACCTGTAGTCTTCTCTACCTGAAATCTTGTATACCTTTAATATTTAAATACATCAGTATTGTCTACCTGTAATCTAGCGTACCCGTAGTCTTGCCTACCGGTTTTCTAGTATCCCTGTAGTCTTGTCTACCTGTATTTTAGGATTGTTTCCCTGTGTTCTAGTAAAACTGCAGTCTTAATAACTTAATATGTTATTGTTTCCTCATTTTAATGGATGCAGATTTATTTTGCTATTGAACTTTCATGTTCCATATTATGAAGATAGTATGTAATAAAAGTGTAAATTGTATAATATCAATATTTAAAAACGTATCGATGTCAACTGAAAGTTTGGTTTTATTTTGTTTAACGTCCTTTTAAAAGCTAAGTTCATTTAAGGACGTGCCTCCGTGTATGTTGTGAAAGCGTGCACGTGTGTATGTGTGCCAGAGACAGGATATGTAAGTGGACTTGCCTCATTGTGATAGCGCCGATCTGATGCCGACTTTATAGTGTTATCTCACTGACATACCATTCAAAGTCACCCAGTTGATCTTTGATCCCACGAACGATGAAATATAACACGAAAAGCGGTATGTCAAAAGTTAAAGCATACTGACCCCAAAATATTTTGTCTGTTTTTGAAGAAAAATGCATTATGAGTTGTTCAACAAAACCTTTTCTATTCAGCTTTGAATCAAGAGAAAAAGACAATGAATGAGGATTTTATTAAGAAAAGGGGTAACCTCAAGTGCTGTTCCGAGATGAGAACATAAATAGAAGAAAGGTAATTTCCTTAACTATGTCGCCTAAACGGAATGGGGGACTTTTTGTGTTTGTTTCGTTTCTTCTCCTTCTTTTTCTTATAATTATTATTATTATCATTTCTTCTTCTTCGTCCGAATATTTCCTCGAAAACCGCAAAAGGATATTTTTATGAAACTTCACATGTTTAATAATGGGCATATTTAGTTGTGCATTCAAGTCTTTATTTTCTGATAGTTCCTATTGCGACCTCACGGCACGGGGGCTTCTAATTGTTCGAAATTTAATATTGGTCAATTTTGCTCAAATTTCATATGTAGGTCTAGTATGGCACTAAGAACATAACTGCGGAGACTTCTGTAATGGTCCCCAATTACAATTAGTACTTGTTTAAAACAAAATACCGGTTTTATCATTGGTGCAAACATTTATTTAGTTATTTAACACACTTTGAAGATGTTATATAGATTTTCCTGCAAACTTTCAAAATAATGAAGTTTACTAAAAAATGATGCCTTTTACCAAAAATATCAGAGAAAACGAGAACACGCACAAACAATTTCTCTTTGTATATTATTTTCTCTTCTTTTCTTCTTTTAAACAATGTAAGGCAGTTAGGTTAGGTAAGTAAAACAGGGATTCTTCACAAGAAGAACCTAATTGATATTCATGATAGTAAGCACATTCAAGTCACCATTCCAAACCCTACCATTGACTTGTCTGGAAGGTTAGGGCTGTCAGTAGTGGTCATCAAACTCGTCCTTTTATCAGTTTAAACTTCAGATAATTCAGTGCCGCTGATAAGTACTAAAATATTTGTAGGTCACAGTATTAAAGCATAGCAAGCTTCAGGAGGAAGCGTATTAACGTATTAACTGTAGACATTACAATAAAAAAATGTTTTCGAAATCCGACACGAACTATAGTGTTGTAAATTTGTTTTATTATTGATTTAATGTACCGATGAGACATAAATAATAACTGTACTCGACAAAACCTGGCACTGCTGAATCAAGAGACACTAAAAAGCAATGTCGGTGAACATTTTATATGCTGACCAGAATGAATATTTAAGTGTCATTTCATGACCTAACCGCGTTGTTGATATGGTTTGAAGGAGACCCTTTGGATCAAAAGAACCCTGACCTAGATTGTAAGTTGACATTTCATATCGGTCTGATGGACTTGAGCTAGTAATATGTTATAAGTTCATTGTGTCTAGCCGAATAAATTGTCTTAATGTACATGAATTAGAATTCAAATTATTTAATTTTCAAAATAAAAAGTGGGCTATAATCAGGTACGCAGGTGTCCTTCAATGTTAATACCCATGTGTGCTTCCATCAGAATCAACCAGGTTGATTAATATTAGTTTAAACAAAAAGTTGTATGTATTGGTTTACGGCCCATTGACAATTTCAGCCATTGAGGGTAAAACGCATGTAACAATTATACAGGAAAATTGGGTAATGTATTCCGGAAGGGTTAGCATCGCTTGTTTAATCGATGTCTCCGTCAGTGTAAATCGAGGTAAAATCTTTAAATGCTGCTATTTTATATTCATTGTTTTACCCTGATCATAATATTATGAGATAATTCAAATAAAACATTGTTTAATATATTTGTTAAATGCAATTACTATTAAATTTTATTGAACGTATACTAAAAAAGAGCAAAACATTTCAAAACTGGATTTAAATCAAAGCGAGGGTTTCCCGGATACCCCTGCTTCCCGCATATCTACAAAATTTGAAGTCGTCCATTCATGAAACAGTGGTTGAGTTGTGATACGAAAACCGTATATCACTGTATGTTAGTACCCAATTGGCACAAACCGTCATGCAAACGCTGTAGGTACATCAGGACACAACGTTGCATTTAAGTAACAGTAACGTGTCAAATGAAAATTTGCGGGACGTTTTCCTGTAACGTTCGTACAACGTTTATGTGTAACGTGTTGACAACGTTTTATTAACGTTGTCGGCACGTCTTATGCAATTCGAATCTATATGAAATAACATGGGTTCATTACAAATATTTCAAATACATATGCTATGCTGATTTGAGTCCCAACACATCAGCATAACATATATATTTAAGGCATTTGTAACGAACACTGTAAAGCAATCAAATAAAATAGCAACGAACATTGGTAGCGTTACAAAAGTGTGAATGTTTAATTTGCAGTTTAATACTTTTGTAAGTATCAACTACTTAAGTTAACAATTGTATAAGTTTGTCTTCGTTCAGTCTGACACAGTGCACATAACTTTTTTGGACTACACATTAGCACAGATAATTGATATTGAATATACACGCTCTGTCGATTTGTTTGCAAACAGAAATCAAAAGTGTCAAAATGCAAATTGTATGAACAAACTTCAACAATTACCAAGTTGACATTGAAATATTTTCAAACGTTCAGACTGTAAAGCTAGCTATAAACAATAATCCAGTTTTGGTAACTCCATATGACCAGTGGTCAGTTTATTCAGTTTGAATCAAATTAGCAAACATAAAGACGGAAGTACAAAATACCGCGCAAATCTTTGTGTTATTTTTGCTTTCCGTATTTATACAACAATTTAAACATTGATAATGCAAATTATCTTTTATTTATGATATTCGAAAGCAACTTGGATGCTACCTTTGTCAACAATAAACAAAAAGATTATTTTTTGTGTATATGGGCTGCTGCCCTCTAGCGGACAAATTTGCAAAGTAACCGGAGACAATACCAAATATATTGCTTCTTCAGTAAGAACAGCTTTTTCATTATTGAAATTTTTGTATAGTCACTACTATAATAATTTATTAAATGCAATTTTCAAGATAAATGTCTTTTGCTAATATTTTGTTATACACAGTTAATAATATCTAGTTTATTAAATTATAGTAAATAATTTCCGCATACATCACAGCTTTACTCAATCATCTCGCTACGATCATTGTGTTTTATAATAATCATCCAAACTACAAAGTATTCGCACTTTTTATTTGAAGTGATCTAATCATAATAACTGTAAAAGTAGTTAAGTAGCCTTAGTAAAACGTTGCTACAATGTCATTTTCAAATGTTTCACAGATGTTTGGAAAAAACCGCTCTCACAATGTTGCTATTGCGATTTCCGGACGTAGTGTGCCCACTCGGTATTTGATGTCTTCGTTTTAAGATGCAAATCACCACCTTCCAATGGTATACCTGTACGTAATGTTTGATACCTGAATATGAAACAGCGTAGGTATGCTCCATAAACCATTAATTTAGAACTTGAGGTCACGGCAAATGTGAAATCGAGGTCACGATGACCTTGTTTTAGGATGAAACAGTGACCGAGATATACTTTAAAAACAAGTCAGACCGGACGTCAGATACACAGACGAAGCAATTACTATATAGCCAGACTTCGTCGAAGCAGAGGTACATGTTTAACCGTAGTTGTTTCGAAGTGTGCTTCCATAATACATATATTTTCGAAAGGGTCTTTTCTCAATTTTTTCTTTCCTTTTTAATGTCTAATAAATGTATTTTGAATATTGAATTATAAATATATTTCTGTTTGCACTGCTTTGAGGCAAAAATAATATAAATTTGAATTTAAATCTAGCAGCAGACACCTTAATGAAAACAACTCACGGAGGTTATAAATACCAGCCTTATATCGTACGTAGTCAGTCTATCATATGACGGATTTAAAGGATATACATATGCGTTCCTATAGGTGAGTCTTTTGTATTTATCTTTAGTTAAAATGTTAATATGTTT
Source organism: Mizuhopecten yessoensis (assembly GCF_002113885.1). Taxonomy (NCBI): domain Eukaryota; kingdom Metazoa; phylum Mollusca; class Bivalvia; order Pectinida; family Pectinidae; genus Mizuhopecten; species Mizuhopecten yessoensis. The sequence goes on from NW_018408918.1 coordinate 1,491,075, forward strand.
TGATAATTCAAAATTATTTTCATATGTAAAAGCTTCAACTGGTGTGGATTACGTACGTGTGTATTGTTAAAATAAGAGGTATATTTATATATAAGTAGAGATTGGGTGTTCGATCATAAGTTTTGGGCTGGAATAGAGCACGGGTTTACAAGCGTTTTAATTATATTGTGTATTTCTGTATAATCTAATCACATACATTATTACAAGGTCATTGGAAAGGGTATGACGTCATGTCTTAACAATAAGCTGATACCACAGGTGTTTTTTATTTTCCAGGTTTGTGACAAGTATAAAAAAATGTCGATAATAGGAAACGAAAAGGTTTTGTTATTCCCTGCAATCACTTGGAGTTACATCACTGATACGATATCTATCTATCATACAGATGTTGACGATAGTCTCTAGATCTATTGACTGGCAGAGATTTAACAATATCATTCCTTTCATTTAAATTTATGCTGTAATGAAAATATTTAAATTGAATGAACAAGATTTGCAATAAGGCTTGGCTGTAGGAAAACATTATTTAAGAGGAGAATGATGATTATTCAAATCCAATAATCACATTCATACATCCGAACATGTCAAACTAGTATATACATTCGAACATGTCAAACAAGTATATACAATATGAGGTCTTTGCGATGGTTTCTGTTTTGACACTTGAACAAAAAAAATGAATTTGCACATGATTTTCTTTCAAACTGAACCAAAAAGTATTTCTTTAGATCTATAATTAAATTTATCTAAATCGTTAAAAACAGAAAGGTTAAATTATATGACAACATAAGGGAGGAAATGTTTTTTAAAAAAAAACTAAAAAACTCTACCGTTGTTGTGTTCACTTTAGTGTTAATGCTTTAGACTTACGATAATAAACGTAACTTTATTAGTTTTAACAGTACTAGTGCTATATTTCAGGCACAACATAATATATATTTATTGTTTAATGTTACATATCGAATATCAGGAAAGGATATTGAGTGGTATATAGTGATTCCGTGTGGCAACAGGCAATGCCTTGAGAATTTCCTTTTTGACTGTAACTAGGTTTATAATTTTGGTTTAAGCCTTTTTTTTTCATTTCGATTTGAACACATTTTGTTGGATAAACAAATCGAAGTTACCAAGGGTCACCCCACAATGCCATGAAATAAGTTGAACAATGATAATAGAACAAATAATTTGATATTTGTAATGTACGTAATATTGACGTGATAACACGTTATGGGTGTTCAGTGTATACTATGGTAACTTTCTTGTCCTCTGTCTCAAAGATATCCTTGAATTTGATGCCTATACAATGTACATACAGTGTGGTGCTTCCCACATGTGGTGCAGGGAGTGCTTACAATGCAAAAACACATGATTTCGTAACCACATGATTGTTCCCCTTGTGTTTTTGGTTTCCTTAGCGGTATTTGATTTCAGTTCGCAGTATGAGATTTTATTATATTTCATGTTGTGTAAATGTTATATTCGCTTCATGTGGAATATTGACTTTTGAAAATGGGAAGAAATAGTGTTGAAACAAACTTGCAAACAAATTCAAAACAGAACGTTATATATCTGTTTTGTTATTAATTAATATATATTGTCTGAACCGTTTGCTTTTAAATGTATTATGCAAATCATCATCGGTAGGCATGCTATTAGCAGCATATAAAGGAATGATTTCTACAAAAACAAAGCATTCGAGATTTATGAAAACAGACATGCATGTATATATAAGCAACTATAATTTTATACCAAACATTCTCTCATTTCCCACGTTGTGGATATGGATAGTTTCATATGTTTGTTTTCAACTGCATCTTCAAAATAATATAACTATTGGCACTTTATTTGTCAGAATATTTTCAAGTATTTATTTCATAAAGTTTCACATGATGTTTTTTTTATAAATTATTTGTGAATCAATTATGCGTATGCGGATTCCTCGGTGCGTGTGGTACTGTTGTCAGTATCTTTATATAAAATATTCATATACAGTTATCTTATCCAGCACGGAAACACCTTTTACGTTCCAAATGCTATGGTACACAGCAGGTCTATTCTTGATTTAAGTAATGCCCTCTTAATAGTTGCAGGGGTCACATTAGTCGCCTCTTTCGGTCATTCATATGGACGCAGCAGTCCTATTTTTCCCCTGAACCAGCACGGGTTCGGACTGTTGTTGATAATTAATACCATTTAATTAACATATTTTTAAGATGAGTTCTGTTTACCTTCTATTCCCCGTGAAAATAGACGGTAGTTTCTATTCTTCTCCTATGACATGTTATACTGTATGAACGTATTTTCTATTCATCCTCTCGCCACAATGTCAATCATATGTATCTGAAAAAGAAAATTCAAACTAAGAACTGTTTATCTCTGAATTAATTCTTACCCCTAATACATGTAAATACGCCTTGACATGGTGGCCTAAAATACACCTGCGTAATGCACTGTTACGTAAAACGCGGCAAATATTTATATAGGGAGGATATAAAGGTTATCGCAGCCTCCCAAAATACACACACATACACTACACGCATGCATCTTGCACACAGGGGAGGCCGTCCTGAAATGACCTTAGCTGTTAATAGGACGTTAAACAAAATCAAACAAACAAACAAACAAAAAGCCCATCGTAAACTTATTAAAGGACTAGTTTAAAGGAAAGTGTTGGGCATCCTAAAATCAGATCGTAATCATGGCGTAAATTACGAATTAAGGCTATGACTAGTTGTACAATTTTGGTTTAAATCTTAAGAATGCATTTTATGATTTAGCTATTTTAATGGTTATTTTCATATGTGAGGTGTGTGCATTTTTTTAAATTTTAACCACCTTTTGGATTTTTTCATTTTATGTTTTGTTTTTGAAAGGGTTTGTTATTCGAGTTCTGTTTCCAATTCTTATTTTTTCTGTTTTTTGTTCATCATATTTCTTCTGTCATTATTTAAACCTTAGTTATTGCGAGGACTTTTAACCGTTAAACTTAAAAAAAGAACGGGAAAATAACCAGAGTACTGTAAGGCGGAACAATATATATTTACGCCCGTCACATGCCAATATTGCATACTTAAAATCCTTGTGATGTATTATAGAACAGCGTATGTAAATATCTGGATATTGAGGAAATGTAAGGTGAAGAAACTACATTTGTACTGTATTAAATGTACTTTGTAGAGTTTAAAAATATTCCTGTTTTGTGGTGAAAGGAAAATTCAATATGTGCTCGACCAACTGAAGTTGAAGATAGAATTTATTACAACTATCCTTTACAACCTGTAAATATTTATTTGCATAGGAACAAATTAGTCTTTGTACATATTTCAAACCATGAAAATAGGGAATGAATTTTATATAAAAAAAAGTAATGATATTTCTATTGTTTATAAATTACTGGTAGAATTTGCTATAAGACCAAGTGCAAATATTGAACATGTCTCATCAAAATCTGTCATATTTGAATAGGCTATAATGCGAACCGTTGACAAATCAGATAGTAGTATGTATGTTAATAGATCACACGCAGATTTTGCTCATCTTTATACTAAGCCTTTGTCAATGTGTAATATAATATCGACCAAAAGATATTTGCTCAGCTTTAAAGTTATTCTCGGTCTTTTAAATATTTACTTACATTAAAATTTTCATCAATAGCTGTTGCTTTACATATGACTAAATGTTATTGGCATTTAAAATATACTAAGGTAATACATTTGTATTGTTCGTCTTGCTTATCATGATTTTTGAGTGGCACGAGGGCAAAACGTTATAACAAAAATTGTGTGTTGTTTACTAGTTTGCATATTTCCATACATGTGATCTTTCACTTGTCAGTAAATCCGTCGATTGGACATTACATAACGAGTCTAAATGGATAAACGTGGAATGTGAAGAAAGTATATTGTCATGTTGAAACTAGTGTCTGTTGCTGTTGTGGTCAGGGTAGTTATATAATATGTCAATATCAAGTTCTGCATGGTAATCTCTCTATGTTAACTTTACAATAAATTAAATTAAATACCATCAATTATAACAACAAAAACACTGAAATCTTGATCATTATTCTGACTTGAAAATAGCCTGGTCTTGAATATATGCTGTTAATTGTAGATAGGAGACATGTTTCACTACGGACCTAAAAAGGTTGTACAGATGAGATGACATAACATGCTTTTAATCACAATCATTTACAAAAAGAAAAAATAACACATCAGTTTTTTTAATTCCATGCAAAAAAGCTGGAATAGAAAATAGGCAATTGATAACTTACTGCTTAAATTATTTCGAAAATATGCCTGAGATTTTATGATTTATGTCCCTGCAGGTAGGGCGTAAGAATTGTACCTGCTGCCCCCAATTGCATGATCGTAAGAGGCGACTAAATTTGGAACCTTATCTCTTCTCTCCTTTCTAAATAACTTTCTTCTTCCTAATGTCTCCCTTGACAATGCCTCACTTTTGGCCATTTGTTGAGCGTTCGCCCCTGTGAGGAAGGCTTTGGGTTCTGTCCCCTGGCCGAGACATACCAAAGTCTTTAACAATGGTAGTTTCTACTCCTGCTTAACGCTCAGCAAATTAGGAGTGGGACGACTGGTTCGCCCGTTGTCAGTATAATGTGACCGGGTGAGGCGTCCTAATAGGACGTTAAACAAAATCAAACAAACAAACAAATTTTATGATTTACGGATTTTGCTAACTGGAAAAAATTATATTTGTTAAGCTTACTATATCAATATCGGCAGACCTCTGCAGGTCGGGGATTAAAAAAGAAAACAACTGCTGTTACCCATTGAATGACACATGTAGTAATAGGCGACTAAGATGGAAAAATGAGGGCCTTGCTTGGTAATACATCACTTTTTGCTTTTGATGTTAAACGTTCGCCCAGGTGACTGTCCCCAAACTGGAACATACCAAAGTCCTTAAATAGTAGTAGTTAGTCCCTGCTTAACGTTCAGTATTTAGGATAATGGCTACATACATACATGTAGCCTGCCTCCAGCACACACAACGCATGCTTCAATAACACACATGTAGCCTGCCTCCAGCACACACGCACGCATGCTTCAATGACACACATGTAGCCTGCCTCCAGCACACACGCACGCATGCTTCAATGATACATGTAGCCTGCCTCCAGCACACACACACGCATGCTTCAACGACACACATGGAGGCACATCCTTAAATGACAAGTTAATACGTGAAACCAAATGGTAGTTGTCCCTTCTTGATGTAAAGCATTAGAGGTAATGAAAACAACTGGTTCACCCGTTGTCACTATAATGGGACGGGGGAATGCTTGGTTTGGTTTTATTTTGTTTAACGTCCTATTAACAGCTAACTACATTTAAGGACGTGCCTCCATGAATGTGTGCTGTTGCCATTACCCTTAATGCTTAACCAGGGAATAACATCTACCATTTTGAAGGACTTTTGTATATCCTGACCTGGGTATAGAACCCATTGCATTCCTCACCTGGGCGAAGCTCAACAATAAAGCCAGATGTGAGGTATTTATCAAGGCGCTAGGAGATCAAGGTAAATAGAAATATAAAGATAGATAAAGATCCCAAACGCCGCAATCGGTGCAGCAGATTTATTAGGCTACGTTTATAACTATTCTTCTCCTAAAGATTATTTTTTTGATTTTTTGCCAGGTTCTACGTAATAGTTTGGAGATGGCATAGCAAAATTTTCAACTTGATCCAATTCAATATGGCCGCCCTGACCTATAAAGTGATTATTTTTACCTTTTTTTAAACGGCCATATATCTTTAACTATTATTGGTACTGTATTTATACATAAATTTATTGAAAGAATGAGGCCGGGGCTAAATTTGACCTATGCCATGTAATGAGGAAAAAGGTCAGATTAAATTCTTGCCATTGGGTCAAAGGTCAAAGAAAAAGATTTTTCACTTGTTTTGAAAACATCTCCTTGAAATCGATAGTAAATGACAATCCAATCAATTTGTTATATTTATTGTTTCTGAAACATTTCCCGTTATGACATGTTCATTATTGCCTTTGATCTTTTTGAAAAGCCTACAATATTTTTACAAACTTCAACGATATTCATCTGCAATACTGCCATTCTAATATTAACCACAGTTGGTACATGTATTCCTTTGGGGGCCCTTACAAACTTATGTTACTTTTTGGAGCAATTGGTATTCTAAGATGGTCGCCACGAACTATGATTTGTTGACAGTCTACACCAATATATTTTGTTAACGATATCAAGCACGAGGTTGATCTTTCGATATCATATAGAAAAAAGCAAGGGCAAACTCTTTTCTTATATTGTTTTAACAATAAAAAAAAATCCGTTTTTCGGTAGGGGTCAAATTTCAAATGCACAATATTGGGTAACAAATCAAAAAAATACTTCTTGAGTTATTCGAGGTCTAGAGTCTTGATATTTATTATGTAAGATGATGAGATGTTCATCTATCGGGTTTGAACAAATGGCGGACCTTGATCAACTATTAAGGTCACAAAGGTCAAATGTTTAAAAAAATTATAATTTCTTTAATGAAGAATATTTTTGAAAATTGTTAAATAGATTAACTTTATATTCAGGTATGATGTGGACAACACCACCAACTTTTTTTTCTTAAGTTCTACAAGGTCTTAATATTTGATACATAACATGGTCAGGTAATTGGCTATCAGTTTTGTTAAAATGATAATATACCTTGATCATCTTTCAAGGTCACAGAGGTCATATATGTAAAAATATTGCAACCACTTTTTCTGAATAACCAATATTACCAGGGTAACGATGTTAGGTAAGAAGCATGCTTGAATTAAGGGCTGAAAAGTGTGTGCAAAAGAATGACATTGACCTACTCTAAATATAATTTCAAAAGTAAAAGTCAAAAACCGTTTTCATCTATGTGCGATTTTTTTCCATTTTTCTCAGAACTCTTAGTACTTTGATTTATATTTACACACAAAAAGGAGATTATATTGAACAATCTTATATCACCAAGAATCAAAGAGTAATATTCTTTTTGCAACATTTTTAAGTACGACAAATATCCATTATGGCTGCCATGACGTCATATGTCAAAATCTTGAAACTGCCATAACTGAAAATCCGTTTATTATACAGCATTTATGCATTATATCATTTGCATAAATAGCTTGAGGGTGACTTTTTCTCATAAAATGTTCTAACAAAAACTGCGAAATTAAAATTCTCCCATTTGGGTCAAAGGCCATCAATTTTTCTACTTTTTCATTTTGTTTTTACTTTTTAAAAACAAATCTGTTTACAATCAATGTGGAATTCCATCCCAATGAATAAGCTGTCTTACCACAAAGTTGATCTTCAGATAAGATATAGATATTTATGATGGGAAACTCTTTCTTTCAGATTGTTTTAACAAAAAAAATGTCAACTTCCGGTATTTTGTATGGGGTCAAAGTTTAAATGTGCTGTTTTGTGAAAACGTTCTAGGATCTTCTTTTCGTTAACGATATCAAGCACACGGTTGATATGTGGATATGATATAGATATATAAAAGGGCAAACTTTCTATCTCATATTGTTCTCGCAAAATATGTCAACTTCATTAACCAAAATTAGTACAGGCATTCCTCCAGGGGCCCTAACGAACTTAAGTTAGTTTTTAGAGCATTTCAAATTCCAACATGGCTGCCGTGAGCTCTGATTGGTTAACAGCCTATACCAATATATGTCGTTTACGATTTGATATAGAGATAAGCATGGGTACATTTTTTCTTTATATTGTTTTAACAAACAATGCCAACTTCCAGTCCTCAAGATCTTGTCACTAACATTCCTTCTAAGTGGTAATAGGTATGTACATGCTATTTTGCCAGGTTGTAGGTATTAGTTTGGAGATTTTAAGGTTAATCAAAAATTCAATATGGCCGCCATGACCTATAAAATATTTTTTTGAAACTTTCTTTGAACAGCCATATCTCTTTAACTATAAATGATATTGTATTTATGCAAAAATATATTGATATAGTGTGGATGGGGCTAAATTTTACTTATGCCATGTAATGAGGTCAAGATTAAATCCTAGCAGTTATGTCAAAGATCACCGATTTTTTAACTTTTTATATTGTGAATCTTTTTTATACAAAATATTTTCGCAGTCGATAGTAAATGGCCATCCGATGAATTTTATCTATTTTTTTCTTCTGAAACAATACTGTTGACGTCCCGTGTCGTGTTCATTATTTCCTCTGATCTTTTCGAAAAGCCGACAATATGTTAAATATAATATTTCTCAAGGTCTACTTAGACAATTCCATCCAAAAATATTACAAATGTTTGCCCGGGATGTCTTAACAAATTTTTGATCACTTTTGATTTCTGTGCTCTGATTGTTTAATCTAAAAACTGCTATGATTCTTTCATACCATGTATGTCATTATTAGTTATCTCTGGGGTAGGAGGGGTCTATGAGCCAGAAGACTCCTCCTAACCCAGAGATAACGAATGTGTCACCCTGACAATATTTTATTACTTTTTTTCTGCATAGTTATAAGTCACTTCGTGAGTTTGAGTTGTACTTGACTGCTACCAAAATAGCCCCTACCGGACACTTTTTCGGCAATATTTCGGACAATACACAACCATCTTTATAATTAGCACCCTATCGGCCCCCTCATAGCCTGTTTCGTTGAATTTGCTGTCAATTCTATAGGCTTTTTCATACTGTGAATGATTGGCACACCTCGAACGCTTTTGTGTGTGTCGGACGCCATTTTTGTTGTTATAAAGAGAGATTCTAGTTTGAGTTATATCCCATCGCACGTGTTTTTATAGACCCCGGACCAGAGCTCTGAAACTGTTCAAGATAACTACTCAAAAATTTGTACAGTTATCAAGCTAGTGCTCTAGTAGGTATTTTTGCTATGGAGAAGTTTCCAATTTAAATTCCCTTTCCGTTACCATGTAAACAGTAAGGCAAACTTACAAATTTCAGTTGTATGGATCATGATTCCAAAACCGTTAAAGATAACTACCTGAAACTTTGTATAACTATCAAGCTAGAATTCTGGTAGTGCCTTTTGCTATGGAGGAGTTCTCGGTTTTTTGTTTTGTTTTGGTCACCATGGAAACAGATAAGCAAAACTACAAATTTTGCTGTTTCCGGAGTAAAACGTCAAAACCTTTCAAAATAACTACATGTACCTGAAACTTTGGCCACTTATCATCCTATCACTCTAGTTAGGCAAATTTCACAGTTTCCAGAGCATGGCAACAAAACTTTTCAAGAACTGCCTGAAGCTTTGTACACTTTGTACAAGCTAGCACTCTCTTGGTGCATTTTGCTACTGGAGGAGTTCTCATTTTGGATTTTTGTTCTTTTTTTGTTGCCATGGAAAAGGCAAAAATACGAAATTTGAGGTTTCTGAAGTATGATCTCAAAACTGTTAAAAATAACAAATTGAAATTTAACTTTTACACTTATCAACCTAGCACTCTATTGGAGCCGTTTGCAATCAAGATGTCTATAGGAAGTTAAGTACACTTATGAAGCTAGTGCTCTTATCAAGCCTATTTTGATGGGGAAGTCATATGTGTTTTGTAAAAGATGATCAACATCAAAATATCAGTAACAGTGGTGGAATGGAGTTAATATCTGTTATTTTAATATTAACATTTATATATATAGAAAAAATAAGATTAACGACCGACTAAAACACATCTCTAGGCCTTTCACGGGTTGAAGCCCCGTTCATCAGGAGACTGTTTATTTTGAAAACAGGCATTGTGAGGTCATAGTTGTTTACACAAGAAAGTATGACGTCATCAACAATACAAGCTTAATTGTGACGTCACAACACTTAGACAAATGCATAACTTTATGATCTTACCAACAATAAAAAATACGGGAGATACAAATTGTTTCCTTTACGGCAACAATAAAATATGAACAATAATATTTAAAGCACAGCAATTGCTTAAAGCATGACACATTGAATTTAATGTGAACTATTCAGACTGGGTTTCAACAGTTTCATTAACTCCGATTCCTTAACTTCCCTCTTTATCACATCAGATGAATGCATTTGGTAAATAGGGAACGCTTTGAAGTTATTGTTAGCACATTTATGAATATGTTTGGTCACTTGTAAAAATCTAAGGTCATCATGGATTGTTTGTTGCTTGTGAAGTGTCATTTTTTGACCTAGTTCACGCCAAGTTTGGCCAATATGAAATTCCAATCAATTAACACAAACTATAGCATATATAACATTCTTCGACTTACAATTCATACTAGAACGTACAGTGAATTTAAATCCATTTTTGAAAACAAAAGTGGAACCATCAATAATTATTTTACATGATCCACATCTGGGCGAATTGCATTTAGACACAATAGGTTCAGCTTGATTAGTTTCAAACTTGGAAAAACTCAATAGCCTTTTGAGATTTTTGGGTTGTCTTTTGGGTGGATTTTGGTTTTAACAATAGGGTACATAGCAAAATTATGTTGATTGTATGTAGATACAAAAGGAATAATTCCTTGGTCATCGTTGGCTTCTACACGGGAAGTAAAAGGTCCCTTCTCTATAGCTCTATTTACACCACTACGAATAATCTCGTCCGTATAATGCTGCGAAACATTAGTTCTTTAAGTCGCACATCCAGCATATTGGGGTCACTTACAATTTTCACAATTCTAGATGTGAGATTAAAAGGTATATTAATTTTAATAAATGTTTAGTATGATTTGAATAAAAATCTAAATAATTATGAGCATCAGTAGGCTTTGAATACAAATCAGTTGCAATATTAGGATTTTCTAATTTAACTAAAACATCCAAAAAGGGTAAAACATGTTCATCCATTTCCATTATGTAGCGTATAGCCGGATGGAGAGAATTCATTTCCTCACTTAATTTGTCAATACACATATCAGAAGGCCATACAATAAAACAATCATCTAAAAATCTAAAAAAAAATGTTTTGTACATATTCGGAAAACACCATATCATATTTACATTCAATATTGTTGTAGAGTTTCTCTTCCAAATAACCTTACACAAGTGTTGCATAGGTTGGTGCCATTTTTGTACCCATGGCCGTTCCCTTTATTTGTTGGTAGTGACTGCCATCAAAATAAAAGACATTTCTTTTCAAAATAACTTATAAGGATTTGATAATAAATTCATGATCAGAACGGTTACAATGTATCAATCTTATCTGGATGTTTCTTAAGCCAATACGTAATAGCTTCAATTCCTAAATCATGTGGAATATTTGTATATAAGCTGACGACGTCAAAGACACAAGTTTAGAATAGGAAAAGATTTTGGCAAATGTTTAAGAAAATCAAAATCGTCTTTTATAAAACTCCTCACTGAAGAACAAAGTGGCTTCAAAATAAAGTCAATAAAATGACTAAGCCGTTGGTAAACACTGTTAGGTCCGCCTACTATTGGTCGAAATGTCAAATCATCTGAATTTCAATAATCACATACTCGCATTTCTGTTGTTTAATACCTTCAGCTATGATAGTACGTTTGTGTATTTTAGACAAACCATAAAAGTAGCTTGTTTTATAACCATCAGATGTTAAATATTCCACCTTTTTATCAAAAATACCTTTCTTGTACTTCATGACTAAATCATTGATAAGCTTGTAGGTAACATCATCAGCACTTGATTCAATAGATGTATAAAATTCTTCTTTCTCTCATGTCCACCATTTTTTTACAATGGTTACTACTGTCCATTACAATAACAGCTCCTCCCTTGTCTGCTTCCTTAATAACTTTTTTTTTTTTTTTTTTT
>NW_018408918.1:1503978-1514056 GCF_002113885.1 Mizuhopecten yessoensis
TAATTACTGGAGTTATTACCCTTGGTTTCATTAATGCGATGCATGCGTTCCATGATGTTGTATTGCACTCATTGATCTACCAGTTATGTTGAATGATTTCTCTTTTAATATCAATTACTCACAAATACTTCATATATTTCAATCATACAAACAACTGCTCATTCAATGTGTGACGGGCGTATTATATACCGCTCGCGGTAACCTTGTTTTCTTTATGGAATCTTTCACTAAGACGGAGTCGTCTACAGAATGCTTATAAATCTGCCTTAAGTTCTTTGCCATCGTGAGTATTTGGTGTTGGACAAAATTGCAGACCTTTAGATAACAAGTGTACTTCATCATCAGTAAGTTTTCTACTAGAAAGATTTATTACTTTTGGTAACTTACTTTGATCAGGATTGTTATTCACACCTTTATCTAAACTGCCGTCGTTTTCTCTTCCTGACTGTGTACATTTGTTTTTGTCCCTCGCCTTTGTTTCCTAATTTTGATTGTCCTAAAAAATGCTTGTTTACCGATTTCCCAATGTAGGTAGTTCCTTGCAAGTTAACTGGGCTGGATTATTTTACACCCGAACTGTTTTTTCCGGAATGTTTGGCTTTAACGGCGTACAATGTACTTGGTTCTAGTTCCCATTTTTGGCGTATTTGGTTTCTGTACTTCAGCTGGTGTCTTCATCACCTCAGAATACAAAAGCTGTTCCCGTTGCGGTGATGATTTCCTTCTTGGGGCATCTTTTAGTATTTCCGTTGTCACATGTTTCCTAGGCGTTCGCTTCCCTTCATTACCTTCTTTTTTTTCCGGGTGGTATGTTCTTCCTCCAGGAACATGCTGTCACCGTAGGCATCAGAATACTTTTGAAGCCATTCACTTTTGGTTTTCCAGACGACTCCAGATTTCTCCTCCTCTTTCTGGCATTCCTTTGCCCACTGCGCGTTTAACCAATTATCAACCTCTGTAGATTTCGATGTTTTGTGAATAAGTTCCTGCATGCGAGAATCAATTTGATGGAATTTAGACTCTGCCCGTGTTGCTTTGTTGTTGATAATTCTGATCTCCGATTCGAAAGTGAAAACAGCGGTTTCCTGTCTGATCCGCTTGTCATCCTCCGTTTCTCCGTTCATTAAATTCATTTTTCCAGGTCCTCGTGATCGATTTCTTCGTCTTCCATCTATTGGAATGGACCGATGCAGGATCTGGCGTAAAGGTTTCAGATTCCGATTCTAAGTAGTCCTCACTATAGAAATCCACATTATTAGTTTGAAAAGAGTCATCTACACTAACATTTCCTTTTAGCACATCCTCCTTGTTGAGGACAATAAGGATCTGTTGTAGAGTCTTTAGAATCTCTGTCAGGGTGTCTTCCATTGTGACTTTGTTTTAATGCCGTGTTCCCGTTTTTACTCTGTCTTCAAAAAAAATCCTCTGTCACCACACACAAGTTTTCCTGAAGTCGCAGCATCATCCGGACGAGATTATTCGTAGTGGTGTAAATAGAGCTATAGAGAGGGACCTTTTACATCCCGTGTAGAAGCCAACGATGATCAAGGAATTATTCCTTTTGTATCTACATACAATCAACATAATTTTGCTATGTACCCTGTTGTAAAAACCAAAATCGATGTCTTGCAGAGAACTAGCGTGCGTATGAAAAATGTTTAAGCTAACCATAGAATAATCAATAGTAAAAAACAACCCCAAAATCTCAAAAGGCTATTGAGTTTTTCAAAGCTGAACCTATTGTGTCTAAATGTAATTCGCCCAGATGTGGATCATGTAAAATATTTATTGATGGTTCTACTTTTGTTTTCAAAAATGGATTTAAATTCACTGTACGTTCTAGTATGAATTGTAAGTCGAAGAATGTTATATATGCTATAGTTTGTGTTTGGCATTTTTTTAGGCCAAACTGGGCGTGAACTACGTCAAAGAATGACTCTTCACAAGCAACAAACAATCCATGATGACCTTAGATTTTTACAAGTGAACAAACATATTCATAACATGTGATAAATAGGGAAGTTAAGGAGTAGGAGTTAATGAAACTGTTGAAACCCAGTTTGAATAGTTCACATTAAATTCAACGTGTCATGATTTAAGCAATTGCTGTGCTTTAAATATTATTGTTCATATTTTATTGTTGCCGTAAATGAAACAATTTGTATCAGATCATAAAGTTATGCTTTTGTCTAAGTATTTTGACATCACAATTAAGCTTGTATTGTTGTTGACGTTATGGATTTATGTGTATGCCTTCTGTGACGTCATACTTTCTTGTGTAAACAACTATGACCTCACAATGCCTGTTTTCAAAATAAACACAGTCTCCTGATGAACGGGGAATGAACCCGAGAAAGGCCTAGAGACGCTATCTCCGTCTTAAGTTTTATTTTTTATATTTAATTCCAACACAAGGACTTCTCAATGTTTTCTTTATATAAATACCAAAGTCTTTAAAAATGGTAGTTTCTACTCCTGCTTAACGCTCAGAAATTAAGGAGTGGGACGACTGGTTCGCCCGTTGTCAGTATAATGTGACTGGTTGGGGCGTCCTGCTTGGTGTCTTCGGCAGTATGTTTCAGTGAGGTAGCACTATAAAGTCGGCATCAGTTCCGCGCTATCACAAGGAGACAAACACGAACATATCGCAGCCTCCCAAAATACACACACATACACTGCACGCATGCATCTTGCAAACAGGGGAGGCTGTCCTTAAATGACCTTAGCTGTTAATAGGACGTTAAACAAAATCAAACAAAGAAACAAACAAATGTAGTGATCAACATCATTTCTCGACACAATTTAAATGTGCAATTTTACGGCGCAGACGCAATACGTTGATAGTTAGTCATTTCAACCACAAAAAATACTATGCAACCATGAACATATTTGGTAGTTGATCTTTGGATATGATGAAGAAATAAGCGATTGTTAACATTTTCTTTCATGTTGTTTTTGTATGTTGGTGAAAGTTTGAATATGTTCCATTATGAGTAGTCTTTATCGATCTTCTCCAATTCTGCGAAGCCAATATTTATCAAAATGGTACAGTGAACAACTATTCCTCTGCTGCTCCTTATGGCCAGCGCGAGCTCAGATTAGGTAATCATAAACAATATATTATGATATATGGGTCAAAGTTAAATATGAATAGATACTGCAAGGTGCAGTCTGCTGTACAAAATGAGCTAGCTTAATACGAGTTATCTCCCTTTGTATTCTATATTTAGACTTCTGAAAAGCCCGTCAAATTGTTCTCAACAATTTGTAGTTTTTGTGTCCCCAGGAAGAAGGCACAAAAGCAAATCCCCAATTCACATATGGAGGCACTTCAATTGACCTTCGCTGTTAAATCCTATACAACCAATCAAACGATATCGGTGTCTAGGATATCGTTATCTTCTACACAAATGTACAGTATGCTTTATACATACTTCCTTTTTTGGGCCTAAAATAAGTGGAACATTGGTAAAGTACGAGCATGATGTAAAATCATCTGAGTCCCTTCAGCATTTTAGGAAACATTGCCTACGTAATATCCGTAATGACTTTGAAGGGAAAAAGGCGATTACCGAAGTGAGAAAAAAACAAAATCCGAACTCAAAATCGATGAAAATTTGGCAAAATCCAAAATATGAACAAAAGAATATTTACACGGAGGGACACCACATACCAAAATGGTCAGCTTTCTCTGATTCATCGATGACACCCGCCACGTTAATATATAGGTCAAATCTAAGCAATGTCATGTCCTCATACCGGTAATTTCGGTTTTCTTTGGTTTTGTTTAGTGATGTTTAACGTCCTGTCAACAGTTATGGTTATTTGAGGACGGCCTCCCTTGTGTGCAGGATGCATGCATGTAATGTATGCGTGTGTGTTATGGGAGGCTGCGATATGGTCGTGTTTGTCTCCTTGTGCTAGCGCGAAACTGAAGCAGACTTTATAGTGCTACCTCACTGAAACATACTGCCGAAGACACCAAGCAGGACACTACACCCGGTCACATTATACTGACAACGGGCGAACTAGTCGTCCCACTCCTAAATTCCTGTGCGTTAAGCAGGAGTAGAAACTACCAAGTTCACTAGTGACTATAATGAAAATTAATCTACATCCAAATAATTGGACACAAGGATACAAAAAGTATAGATCAACGACGAGTGCTGAAATAGAATAGCAGGCTATGTCGTTAATTTCAAGCTCAGGAGAGTATACTCAACTGACATAGTTAATAAATGTCTTGCTATCCATAGATAGCTTTGATGAATTCAAATGTGAGAAAAGTCCAAGCTTCAGCAGAGGCCTATACATACGTCGTTTGCTGTGAAAACAGCAGGTAGGTTATCTCTTCAGTTTACATGTATGCAGGTATTTGTTGTCGATCACTGTCATGTAAATTAACCAATCACAGATAGGGATATTACAAATTGCTTCCATTAACACATTATATCCACCTCAGACTGTATTGACATATGAGAAGGGAGACAACTCCTATGAGGTCAAATTAAGGGTGCTGGTGTCTATCACCGATTTACTTTTGTATACATACATGTACATCTATCTGGGCTATGTCCTCATGATATGACATGAAATTGAGGTCAGGTAGGAGATAGTTCCGAGGTATGAGGGGGTTAAGTGGGTGAACGAGATATGAGGGGGTAAAGTGGGTGAACGAGATATGAGGGGGTAAATTGGGTGAACGAGATTAGGGGGTAAAGTGGGTGAACGAGATATGAGGGGGTAAAGTGGGTGAACGAAACCACAAATACCTTGCTGAGAGCACCCAGCATAGTGTTCCGCCCGGTCGCATTATACTGACAAGTGTTGAATCAGTGGTTGCCTTTACCCTAAATATTGCACGTTAACGAGGGAGAATAACTTTGGTAAGTCCAGAACTGAGGACAAAACCTACTACCCTTCTTCACCTGGGCAAACGTTCAACATTAAAGCCAAAAGTGATTTATTGAGTTGAATCAATTAAATTGATGTTAGATACAACCATTTTCTGACTTGTACAAATGCTAATTTCATTCACAAAACATATCATACCTGTATCATTGTTAGTTTCAGGCCGATAGTACTAAACATGTTAAATACATGAATGTATATTGTGTTACTGAAGGCTCATTACATCGTCAGAAAACTACTTTGTTCGACATCTTATCCAAACACTTATATTAACTAAGAACATTTCTTAACCTTCACGACTGCTTGTAACAACCGTCAAGCTATATATGTTAAAATACCTGAGAGTAATTAAAAATAGCTTACAGGTAACATAATCATGAAGAATAATTAGCCAATTAAATGTAACATTAACTAAAACCTTTTTGTTTATTTGGACGATTGTCAAATACCTGTAAAACGTATATTTACAAACATATAGAATGTAGTACAGTACAAATATTATAATTAAAGGTTGAATTTATTCTGCACTCGTATAGCAATTAATTATGAGATGCAATACACATATTTTAACAAACGATTTGAAAACAAAAAACAAAAAGAAAGCAGATATCATATAAGTCATGAATTTTATCCAAACGAAATTCTAAGTTCAAAATAACAAAATATTGTTAAATAGATATAACATAACATATCGTAATACATACGCACGTCATTTTACTTAACATTGTATAAAGCATATTATTTTCAACTAAGTGTTACTTTGAAATTTCACGTTTTTTTGTTATTCTATGCAACAGTGAGTTTTTGCTGAATTACAGGTGGTCAGCATAAACTGGAATGTTTTTAAAAATCACGCATTCTGTTTAACCATCTAAAACCTGATTATGCTCGCGATGAAGAGAATGTGTAAATAATAAAGATATTAACCGAAAGACAGTTCAAAGTCACGAAAGATCTTCACGTTGACTGCCATGTGCTTGTAGCTTATTTGGTCATATACATGTACGAAGGTGGTCACACCTCACGCCCCTCATGTCCAATACACAAAGGACACTCATCTGTGTTGACCGAAATAAAATGTAAATACGGCTGACCACAGTGAAATACATGTGACTGCTTGAACTTGACCTTGGTTGTTATGCAAGCCCCGGACAGACAAACGCTGTTTGTTGTTATATCCATTAAACGAATTCCGACCATTGTGTTGAAAACGTGAGATATTTGGGCTACGGCTTTGACTACGATTAGTATAACATAATTTCCAGTATATAAATAGCACATGTAAATTGCCTTGTACAAACAAATCAGCTTATGTTACTACGGTCAGCAGATTAATTGGATAACAGGGAGTGCTGATGTTCAAGCTAGTATTAGTGTCTATATCTGTTTGTGATATGGTCGTCAGTCTAGTGTGAAATCTCTATGCTTCCTTAAATACAATTCCTGTAGTTTGTGTAAAATAGTTTCCTTAATTTGATATGCTTACTGAACTCTTGCAGAATTGGCGTATGCATTTTATTTGATAACGATGACACTCAATTTCCCAGGCGACATATAAATCAGATATGCTAGTAATTATTTGAAAAAGAAAATCATAAAAAAATAAAGACATGGTAAATCGTTCAAAAATGAATTTATTTTTGTCTCCGACAATAAGTAAGTGCAAAAAACCAAGGTACGTATATCAACGCAGTTCATAGAACATTCTCACGTTGATTGACGTGTGAATATAATTGGCAGTTATATATATATTAGTCCGAATTATTCTACCGTTTTGTCAACTTTTTTTTACATCGGTCTGTCGTCGAGTAACGTCAGAACCCCGGCCCTCTATAGTATGCGGGAAATAAGCGACCCGCGCCCGGGTCGCTCTTCAAACTGATATTTTAGAAACAAATCGTCACTTTCACACACATGTCGCACATGGTTTGAAATATCTATTCTCAATGACAGACCGATATAAAAAGTCGATAAAACGTCAGAATAATTCGGACTATATACATATATATATCATCTCGCATCAGCGCTGTCTTAAACAACTAGTACACATAGGGCACATATCAGCGTTGACCGAAATGATTTATCACACCACACGCAATAAGTAAACTTGAACTTGACCATGGTTGTCATATCAATTTGTCAGACACACTTAAGTGTTTAACTAGCAACGACCTATATGGATTCTGTTTATCCTGCTAAAATTTCAACTTTACCCTGATTACCAAAAGGTATTGTATATTTACAAATAAGTACAGTTATTTACTTTGATCAGGCAGATAGGTCGGTCAAAGTCTGGTACAAATGTACTTGGAATGTGAAGCAGTGTATTCCGTACACATTTGTATACGTCATCTTCTGAAACAGTTTTTGTTTGTTTCATTCGTGGCATGTTTCTCTTGGGTTTTTCGGTGGAATAGATATGTTTATAACGCTCGCATAAGCATATTATGTATTAAATTCATATTCCACGACAAAAACATTTGTCATTCTAAATGTATGGCAACATATATTTCGTCATTAGATTATTTGAATTGTTTCAAATGATTGTTCATAAATCTTTCCATGTAGGTTTAGCTCACCTGGTCCTAAACGGCAAAGTAGATTTTGACTAAAGGACCTGTTACAGGAACAAAAGAATTTTGCCCAAAAAGCAATTTAACCATTACTGGGTTATATTTGTAGCTCCCTAAGACACGACCCATGAGATATTTTTAAAAAATGAAAAAGGTCCCCAGGGCCTGTGCTATGAACTATTTTGTGATGCCTTCCAAAGGTGTACGACAGGGTTCACTTTTTTGTCCAAAAAACTATCAAAACAATGTTTTACGCTATCAAATGATATTATATTATTTAAAGTAGGATCTGCTGCAAATTATGAACTCAAATATGTTACAAAAAATTGCATAATATTTTTTTTATAAAATCTTACTCTCTAAAAATGTTGGTATTTTCATACACCTTTTTGCTACATGAATTGTATTACGGAAGTAAAACACCAATTTCCGGATCTTGCACACCAAAAATCTTTTAATATTATTTGGTGCATTATGTTGAGATACGATAGTGAAAATTTCAGAAAATTTGAGAACCGGTAAATTTGTCATATAAATGTCAAATTGTAGCAACGTCTATATCCAAATAAAATCCAACAACCTTATGATCTATAGTCATGTTTGATAATTTAACAATATGTCGCACCAATTTATTATCGCAACTGATCAAAATTTCATCAATAAGATCTGCTGCTCATGATGAGCATAATTATAAAGCTAGATGTTACAAAATAAAAAAGTTATGCAGTCTCACACACATAAACGTTTAGTATGTTATGTACATTTTTAGTTGTTTCGCATCTTTACGGAAGTGATAGACATATTTCCGGTTTGTGTACACCACCATACTTTGGATATCATTTGGCACATTATGTTGACCGACGATAGTAGAAATTTCGAAAAAATCGGTATGCGGCAAATGTGTCATCTTAAGGATAATATATTGTATGGGTAAATGTGTCATCTTAAGGATAATATGTTGTATGACCAATGTCAAAATAAATCGTCAATATCTCCAGGTCAATGCGATTTTGGCTTGTGGTACATATCAGCTGAAGCTGGAACCTGACTATATCACAGAACATCAGACGGATGGGGGTGATTATGAGATATGGGTGTACCAACATGCTGATGACCTTCTCCGAGGCCAAATACACTCGCCACAGGTCGCAGGCAAAATACAATGTCTGGATAGAGTTTGACCTACACGCATCAGAGAATCCTGTCAAGGCAAACTATTGTGTGTGTCCTGCAGGAAAGAGAACATCGGGTATGTGTACTCATGTCGCATCAATACTGTATTATCTAGGATACTATGCACATTTAACAGATGCTAAACCGGTCCAGCCTTCAGCTCGCAAATTCAGAGACTGCATATTATGAATGCATTCAAAAAAGAAATATTATTCAATTATAGCCTTTGGCTGAGGTCAATACCTGAATTTATCAACCCGGGAAAAGATATATTAACCGAGGACGCATTCCGAGGTCAATATATCTTTTCTCGGGTTGATAAATCCAGGTATTGACCGAAGTTAAAGGTTTCAATTGTTTTATTATTTTACAAAACAGTAGTGTTAGTAATCTGGGAGAGAAAAAAAGCTTCGGAAGTGGGACGGTGCATTGTTTGGAGACACATCATAATTCTATTTTTAGAAACACCCAGTCCTTCAACAAAAATCACGCGCTCCAAGTCAATATCAGTTTTTATCGGTGGACACTTGATGCACTTCTGGTCAATTACTTGTCGGGAATAATATGAAAAAATAATAAGACCTAAGATTGAACTGAGAAAGGAGAAATTCAGAAAAAAAATTGAATGTTCAATTTTGACTACGTGTTGTCAAATTAAAAAACAACAACAGTAAATACAACAATCCATGAATTGGAAACTATAACTCTCCTAAAAAGAAACAATGTGATGGGTTAACATATCTTCAACATATTATACTGGTTCACCAAATGTTCTGACAAATTGCCTAACTTTTGCTGTATTCCCCCCCTTTAACTACTTAGTTTAGTTAAACAGTCATACTCTACTATGAACCATATCATCCACCATGATAGTATATTGGAATGATTTTGGGTTAATTATGAAATACTTGCATTAACCTGAAGTTATTGAAGTTTATTTTGACATTGGTCATACACATATTATCCTTAAAATGACACATTTACCGCATACCGATTTTTTCGAAATTTCTACTATCGTCGGTCAACATAATGTGCCAAATAATATCCAAAGTATGTTGGTGTACAAAAACCGGAAATATGTATATCACTTTCATAAAGATGCGAAACAACTAAAAAATGTACATAACATACTAAACTTTTATGTTTGTGAGACTGCATAACTTTGCTATTTTGCAACATCTAGCTTTGTAATTGAGCTCATCATGAGCAGCAGATCTTATTGATGAAAATTTGATCAGTTGCGATAATAAATTGGTGCGACATATTGTTAAATTATCAAACATGACTATAGATCATAAGGTTGTTGGATTTTATTTGGATATAGACGTTGCTACAATTTGACATTTATATGACAAATTTACCGGTTCTCAAATTTTCTGAAATTTTCACTATCGTATCTCAACATAATGCACCAAATAATA
>NW_018408918.1:1515732-1687680 GCF_002113885.1 Mizuhopecten yessoensis
AACAACTTCTTCTGAATAACCAAAATGCCCAGGGTAATGATATTTGGCCAGTAGCATGCTGAGATAAAGGGCTACAAAGTTTGTTCAAATAAATGACCTTCATCTATATATGCAAGGTCACTGGTGTCAGATGTCTTTAAAATCTTCAAACAACTTCTTCTCAATAACCAAATGGCCCAGGGTACTGATATTGGGCCTGTAGCATGCTGGGATGAAGGGCTACCAAGTTTGTTTAAATGAATGACATTGAGCCACTTTCAAGGTCACTGGGGTCAGATGTCTTAAAATCTTCAATAACTTCTCAATAACCAAAAGGCCCAGGGTACTGAAATTGGGCCTGTAGCATGCTGGGATGAAGGACTACCATGTTAGTTCAATTGAATGACCTTGATCCACTTTCAACCTAATGTCCTTGTTCGTCAATCAAGGTCAGAGGCGTCATATGTTTAAATCTTTTAAAAGGTTCTTATGAAATCTTAAGATTACGAGTGTTAGATTAATAACAGGTGAGCGATGCAGGCCCATTGGGCCTCTTGTTTAAAAATATCTCATGGGTCGTGTCTTAGGGAGCTACAAATATAACCCAGTAATGGTAAAATTGCTTTGTGGGCAAAATTCTTTTGTTCCTGTAACAGGTCCTTTGGTATGGAGCATCAAGGGAACTCAATTAAACAGTGGGTGTGCCCCCGCCTCCCCCCTGGAGGCAGAGGGGCAGGGGCGTAGCTAAAACGAGGAAATAGATTAAGGGATTTTATCCTAATTTAGTCTGGAGCATCCTTGGGCCAAGGGGATTCAATTTTGCATCAACAGTGGGTGTGGCCCACCATGGGGGCAGAGGGGCTGGGCCCAATAGGGGAAATAGAGGTAAACCTTTAAATTCCTTCTACTACCATAGGGATTAAGGGATTTCATCCCAATTTGGCCTGGAGCATCCTTGGGCCAAAAGGGGCAACATTTTGTATAAACAGTGAGTCCGGCCACCCTTGGGCCGAATAAGGGAAACATACCAGAATTTTCAAAATCCTTCTTCTGTTGGAATGATAGGATTTTGTCCAAACTTGGTATTAAGTACCCTTGGGTGAAGGGGAACCAATTTGTATAAACAGTAGGTCTGACCTCCCTGTGGGCAGAGTGGCGAGGCCCAATAAGGGATATAGAGGATTAGCTTTAATATCCTGCTTCCATGGTAATGAAGGTATTTTGACAAAATTTGAACAGTAGCATCCTACGGGGAAGGGAAATCAATTTTGTATAAATGGTGGGTCTGACCCCCATGGGGCCCATAAGGGGTTATTTAGCAAATTCTTCTTCTTCTATCGGAATGACAGGAATTGTCCATATTTGGTATAAAGCATCCTTGGGTGAAGGGGACCTAATTTTGTATCAACGGTTTGTCTGACTCCCTGGGGGCAGAGAGGCGGGGCCCAATAGGGAAACATAGCAAATTCTTCAAAATTCTCCATTTCCTGTAGGAATGACAGGATTTTGTCTAATTGCATATAAATATAACCCCTGACTAACCATGTAATGCATGTACAATTCCAGCAACATCTAGCTATTTCAACTTCAGTTTGCTAACATTTCCAGGTGAGCAATACAGGCCCTTTGGTCCTCTTGTTATTGAAATATTTTAATAAAAAAAGGAATTTCCATTAAAATCCTATTAAAGAATAGTACTCTCCGGGTTCTGTTCTGGAAGGTATTCTGTAATAAGCGTATAAAAGCGCATAATGCGATCACATCCCTAAAGATCCCTTCTGCTGGGGTCATTTCGTCGGAGGTGTACTGATAAGGATTTTTTAAGTAAGTAATAAAGTTTTATTGCATTATATATGTTATAACAAATTCAAGAGATGACTTTGATGTAAAAAGAGCTGATATTTTACGCGTGGAGTTTTATAACATCGTCATTATATATGAGTAAAACATAATGGAGTAATAGTGTAACGTATTGTTTAAAACAATCTGTTACTAATCAACAAATTCACAAATGAAAGTTATCTAAATTCCAGTACTATACAATTTCGAATGTTTAAAATTCACTTTAACATGCAAACAATTAAACTGAAGTAACTTACAACGTTGTAGCTACCATATTTTTTCGTTTTTTCTATTAATTATTATATATAATTTGAGCTGCCAAGTGCATATTTTCTACAAAAAGTTCATTTAAGAAAAGTTTACGGAAAGGTTTTAAACGTTTTTGTTCAATAGAAATTGTCAGAATAGATAAACATTGTCCGCCTGTACGTTGCAAACAATTCCAATAGGTGCCAGTTGTTGACCATCAGTGTGTAGCAAATAGTTTTGCATACGAACGCATTAAGCTTTAAGCAACTGTATCTTACATACATTTGTATGTATAAAATAGCAAACTATTTACCATCGTATGGCATTGCCTATATAACCCTGCCAAATCAAGTTGGCATTCATATAGGCTAATTGACTTATTGTTGACGTCATCATTATTATGACCTCATAATTGTTACTTTGGATACCACTGACCCTCCCTGGGCGATGGTTGTTCTATTATTAATTGAACAAACATACACGATGCATACATAAGTTGAACTAAATGCTGAAGAACAATAAGTGTAATTGAATTTTCTATGAGCCAGATTGCTCAAATGGTAAATACAAGTATTTAACTGCTTTCAGTTGGCATTCATAGGCAATATGAATTCCGACTGGACAAATGCAACTCCAACATGATGCGCTAGCTAAATAGATTTAAAGAGATCTGATTACAACACCTTCATTTATTTGGATTATGTATTAGACGCCTAGCACTATAAAGTCGGATTCAGATCTGCGCTATCACAAGGAGACAAATATAAACATATCGCAGTCTCCCGAAACACACACGCATACACTACACGCATGCAGCTTACATACATGACCATAGCTGTTGATAGAACGTTCAATAATATAAAACCAAACCAAACCATGTCAATTCACATGGCATTCAACGTGAGTTCGTACGATGAACTTGAACTTGACTTATGTGTTCACTGTCCATAAGGTCAAGCTGTTTACGGTATATACGTATTAGAAACATGATATTAACGCTTTATACATCTGTGATTTTTATTTTTGTCTCCGTCTTGCATTACAATTCGTTTTGTTCTTTGTGATATTGTTTGATTGTTATAAATAAATTGAATTTGTTACACCTTTCAACCGTATGTTGGTATCATTTATGGAAAACATACTTGTAAAAAAAGGATTATTACAGAGTTTCTTAAAATTTAGCTATACAAATGAAATTGAAGGAAAAAATGATCCGGTGTTCCAGAAAGGGGTATATGGGTTGACGACATTTACAAAATGAACCGTATCAGCCCATTTTAATTTCAAATTATGTAGAATTCAAAGTGGACAAATGCAAATCCAACATGAAAAGCTAGCACGCTTCATTGAATTTGCCTTCGTCAAGTTGGCATTCATATTGCCTATAAATGCTAACTCAAGGCAGTTTAATGCCTTAATATTGTAACAAAACGGACGAAGAAAAAAATATTCAATGATCAAAGGCATTGTAACAATCTAAACGAAAAATATATTTTTTGGTGAAAAGAAGAAAGGAAAACAAAAAAGATAAGAATACCGAAATGTTAACAAAACTAAAAGTCGACCTCAAAATCGGTAAAACAAGGGCAAACTTTGAACAAAGGAAACATTACATGGAGACCGTTGAAACAAATACCAATTGTTCCGGAGGGGTAAACGTCTTCGGCTTTATCGATGAATCAGAAACAAAAATATGATTTTTGAAAATATACAATAAATACAAACTGTAACAATAGAAACATATCCCATCACAATGCATTGCAACAATCAAATCGTAAAATATTTTTTATGAAACATTTACACGTTGAGATGTGGTGTTATACTAAAATATTTGAAATAACGTTGTACATAGAAATAAAATATATACATGAACAAGAAGCTTGATTCTATTTATATCGAAGGAAAAAAGGATCCTTAGGAGAACCTAAAATACGCGCACAATAAAATAATTGCATTTCTGTATCAATTCGCTAGAAAACAAGGAAACTAATTTAAAAGTTTATCGCATAATCAAGTACGTTTTTTAATTATGGCGAAACAGATGTATTTGCAATAAATTCTGAAAGATATTTAGCTTCTGAAAATACAGGCCGGTCAAATGTGTTTCTTTATATCTTTGAATTGATATACCCGTAGCAAGATATGCATTTGTCAGTTTAGACGACTGCATGTCAATTCACATGGCATTCAACGTGAGTTCGTACGATGAACTTGACCTATTTGTTCAGTGTCCATCAGATCAAGCTATTTATGGAATATACATGTACGTATTAGAAACAAGATATTAACGCTTTATACATCTGTGATTTTCATATTTGTCTCCGTCTTACATTAAAATTAGTTTTGTTCTATGATATTGTTTGATTGATATGAACAAATGGAATTTGTTATACATTTCAAACGTATGTTAGTACCATTTATGGAAAACATGTTTTTCTTATTATCAGTAAGTTTGATTTTTTTTCTATAAAAGTGAAATTGAAGAAGAATATGACCCGGTCTTTCGGAGGGGAAAATATGTACTGCGTTATCGACGACATTTACAAAATGTACCATAAACATCCATTTCAATTTTCAATCTTAAATTGAGACCAGGGTAGATACTACAGCTGTACCGTTTAACAAAGAGAGTAGGATATCAATCAATGATGCTACTGTGTAACATGAAATGTTCGTTTTGTATAAACATTCGTGGTTTTCGTGGTTGCTATTGAATCACGAAAACAAATACACCGAATTATAATGATATACGTGTGAACTGTTCGTTAATATAGGATATCCACGAATGGTTTAAAACCACGAAGCAAAGTATCCACGGACATTTCGTGTTACACAATATATGCATAATTAGCAAAACACGCTTAAATGCTTTCAAATATTCTTTACAATACAAGTACCACATAACTGATCAGCAGTTTTATATAACTACGTTATACAGTCACGTTAGTTTACATGTGCGGAACGAAGATATTTTTCTTTTTGCGCTCATTTAAAAACCAGGGGCATAAAGATAATTCCATATCTGCATTTTTGATAATTATTCACTTTTTCATTCTTTTCTTTTTCTCTGTTGTCTTTTAATTATTTGCACAATCAATTGCTATTATATTATCAGTGAGTTTAGATAGTGTGTAAAGTGCTATATTCATGTATGATGTTTTTACTTTGTAAACCAACCTTTACCCTGTCTCCTGCACACATACACATGCTTGCATATACAACCCACATGGAGACACATCCTGAAATGACCTTAGCTGTTAATAGGACGTTAAACAAAATCTAACCAAACTAAACAAACCGTTAATCAATGGTAAACCAGGGGCGTACATGTAGCTAGCACTTGTTCTGGGGTGATTCAATAGGAGCGAGTCTAGAGCAGGGGCTCTTTGAGAGTTGAGTAGATTTACCTGCGTATCAGCGTGGCAGCACGCGCCTGATACATAGCAACAACAACTTAAGATTGTGTATTGTGCTTTTCAGTATGTTATACATAGCAACATCAACTCTGCTTTTGGTGTACTCTGCAATTTTCATCACCACTGAAGTGCAATTATAATAACTGGTGGATAATTAGTAACACAAGCCGCTATATATAGTATAAATAATCTACTTTCAAAATATAAGCTTAGATATTTACAAAATAATTGAAAAAGGTCTTTCAACTTATTTCGATTGTGTTGGCATTGCTTAAAAAGCTTAATTGATCTTAGTTGTGATATGAAATTATGGTTGAACAATTATGAAACCTTTATTGGAAACTGTGTGAATGGAAATCAGGAGATTTCGATGAGAACATTTTAAATGAAGGGACACGTGCACTTACTAACTTGATGGAAAATATCAGTCTTCGTCAGATACTTGTGTAACCAACTCGCGTTTCGGGTGACTCCGAGACACTTATATTATTTATCTGTTGCCCCTATTGCATGATCGTAAGAGGCGACTACTTTCTAAACAGCTTTCCTCTTCCTTATGTCTCCCTTGACAATGCCTCACTTTTTGCCTTTAATTGAGCGTTCGCCCCTGTGAGGAAGGTGTTGGGTTCTGTCCCCTGTCCGACACATACCAAAGTCTGTAAAATGGTAGTTTCTACTCCTGCTTAACGCTCAGCAGTTAAGGAGTGGGACGACTGGTTCGCCCATTGTCAGTATAATGTGACCGGGTGTCTTTGGCAGGTTGTTTCAGTGAGGTAGCACTATAAAGTCGGCATCAGTTCCGCGCTATCACAAGGAGACAAACACAAACATATCGCAGCCTCCCAAAACACACACGCATACACTACACGCATGCATTTGCACACAGGGGAGTCCGTCCTTAAATGACCATAGCTGTTGATAGGACGTTAAACAACACTAAACCAAACAACTTATTGATCATATCTATGTCTCCGAGCCTGAGTATGTTAGAGTTGTAAATGTCATCAACTAAGTGATCATTACCTCGTTTGTTTTGTTCGCAAACATTCCTATGGATCAAAGTTCAAACACAATAAACAGGAGTATAGATCATTTAAGAACTTCGATTCTAAACTGTTTATTGATGAAACTGTCCCATGGTCCGTAATAGAAATGTTTTAAAGATGTTAATGAAGCGCAGTCTACTTGACATCAATTGTTTTTTAGTGTTCTTAACGAGAATGCTCCGAAACAGGAACATCGCGTGAAAAAGGCGAGTCAACCTGAATGGATGGATGACATCATTGAGAACATATGCTACCAGTTAAACGCTGTGGTGACTTGGACCAGTATAAAATTCAGCGAAGCAAAGTTGGAGATATGATTCGACAAAATCGAACTACTATACAAATGTTATAATAACCAATCTGGATAATCCCGTAAATTGTCTAAAGCTCAAAAGCAGGCAGCACGTACGTGTTATACTTGATGTATCATATGACATAACTTATTGTGTTATGTTTTCAGATCTAAAATGGTTACCTATTTATGTTTTTAAATTTAAGAAGCTGTATGTTTACAAATGTATTCATGGCATGGTACCAAATTATTCGTGTGATAATATAACACTTGTTAAAGATGAGCACACAAGAAATACCAGGTTTTCAAATGCAAACAATGTTGTTGTTCCTAGGCATTTTGTCATTAAATTGATTAACCAAATTTGTGCAAACAGAGCTTGTGCATTCTGAAATAATTTTACTTTGATATAAATCTGTGATGTTTATATACAATACTTCTTATATATTGATTTATGTTACTAACCATTAGTATGTTTTACTAATTTTGAGGACCATGTGGTAGATTAGCCTTTGGCTAAACATGTATTATCCTCGTTAAATCAAGTTTATTATTGATATTATTATGTGTATCGTTAAGATCGTTAGTGTTTGCAGAAAGTAATTTAACTCCATTTGACCTCTTGAAGGTAAGAAAGCCTTCATTTGGACCTACAACCAGGTTCATGAATGTAGGTAAGTATAAGAACAGGACAATGGGGGAATACTTGCATATTTTAAAGTGTGTCTTATTCGTTCAGAGAATCATTAGCACGGGTGACAACACATATCTCCAAGGAGCATTTGCATTGAGTGAACTAAAACATCGTACCACTCAACAGCACACGTAAGTGTGCGGTGTCTCGCATCAGGTGTATACAGTTACATGTATGACCCTTTGGCCACTTGTTTTTTTTTCTGCATAAATATACATGATCTAATGACCAGGTATCCTGGAAGGGTGACCTTCAATAAGGACAGCATGCGTCAACGTACCGTGTCTTACAGTCAGTATTTACAGAGTTATGAAGCTTTGGAGAAAAGTTACCTCAGCAGAAATAAACGTAATATAAAGACTATATATCATTGGAAGGTTTCCTTCAATAAAGGACAAGAGATGTATGAAATATAACCCTGTTCACTTGGCTTAGTAGTATTTCAATTTAGAATATAAAATATGATGTGGTCGGCTATACAGAAATGAATATATGAAAGCTTATTTCAGATCTGCTGACGTAGATATGACGCTAATACATCATTAGACCAATCGACGCGGTTTCGTATAAATCGGTCATTACGTCAATACTAGGTAAATATGATACTGCAGGCGTCTAGTAATAAAATGTATGGAGTGGTTCAAGTTCTGTCAAAGTCCAAACATTAATCTTGGCTACTGTTAAACGTACAATATATTATAACTCACCAAGTATCTGTATGACGTGTGATTGCGGTCATTAATAACTAACTATTCGGGGGAATATTAGATAGTCAACTTTCATTACGGAAACACCATAAGGGGCGGTTAATAACAAAATGTAATCGAGAACTGGATAGGTCAATGATTTGTTGTAACAACTGTTATGTTTATATCTCACATTTACTCTTATTTAGATGGTATCTATCTATACAAAACCTCGCCCCTGCAGATTCGGAGTAAGTTCTTACGCCGGTGAACTGGTTTCATACCACAGGATGTAAGTGTAACCTTGATCATTTAAGCTATTTATAGTATTTCACTAGGAATTTGCCCTTGAATCTTGTATACATACGCTTTAACAAGGACAGCTGTACTTGTCTGAGATTCGCGTGTACTGGGTGTCCGGATTCGCCGATTTACAGGTGTAAACATACAAACCGCACTACAAATTCTTGTGTCAAACCACAAATCTATTTTGTTCCAACAGTAGGATAAAAAAAACCTACATACTTGGCATGCTTATATTTTAATTGTATGAGGAGACTAAGAGGGCGGCTTTGACCATGGCAGGTAGTGTATGTCACAGGAAAACTGCACTGTACTTAATGTTTTACGTTTACGTGCGTTCTTGGACATCTTAATTGAATCGCCGAAATATTTACCCGAGCGTTTATTTCAACAATTCTTTTTTCCGGATAAAACATTATTCCTGAAAAATATTTTACTCTCACGTTTGATTCACAAACTATGCTTACGTCCAGCTACTACAAATAGTAAAATGTTGACATTTTTTTCAGTGATATTTCGTACGTTTTTTCTAACATGATTAGTACCCAAATTGGTACACTATATCACAGGCTATAGAACTTGATTTTTTATCCCCGCTTTTACCGAAACTCTGTCCGTCTGTCTGTCACGCTCGTTTCCGTGCAATAACTACAACAAATGTAGACCGATTTTCTTCAATCTTTGTCACAGGGTTAAATACCTTAAGGG
The DNA here is from genome assembly GCF_002113885.1 of Mizuhopecten yessoensis. Taxonomy (NCBI): domain Eukaryota; kingdom Metazoa; phylum Mollusca; class Bivalvia; order Pectinida; family Pectinidae; genus Mizuhopecten; species Mizuhopecten yessoensis. Next base: position 1,524,948 of record NW_018408918.1, read on the forward strand.
CTAGGCCACGTTCGATGACCACTTTCAGCAAACTCCATTTGACAGAGTTATGGGCCTTTGAATAACGAAACAACGTCATTATCTGCCGCGCTTCATTTCCGTGCAATTACTACAACAAATGTTAACCCATTTTCTATAAACCTCGACACTGGGTTAAATGCCTTAAGGGCTCGACCAAGTTTCATGACCACTTGCAGCAGACCACATTTGGCGGAATTATGGCCCCTTGAATAACGAAAAACGTCATTATCTTCCGTTTCTGTTCATTAACCTCTCGCAAATAATATCTGATTGTCCTCAAACTAAGTAGTAACAGTGTTCAACACATTAAGGGCTCGGCCAAGTTTGCCAACCACTTTAATCGGACGCCATTTGGCAGAGTCATTATCTGCAGCTTCCTGAATTTACTTCTATTCTCCATTTGAAGAGTATACAATGTCCTCTTCAAGTGCCTTAACATGAACTGTTTGTAGGCAAATAGAGGGCACACCCACTAATAGGCTTAGTATTTTTTACTTGGTACTTCACCTGTCATTAAAACCCCATTGAAAGCAACAGGTGTGACGGATTGTTTTCATCTGATACATTTTAGAGAGTACCAGAAATGTGTACTCTTTTCAATAGAGTAATAGGTTCCGTTCCCCCGCATATGGATGTAACATTTAAATCAGTATTTAAGAGCTTGCTCTGGGTATAATTATTTCCGTGATAGATATTGACTGCTGACAAAACAGGGCTTTCAGGAAATGAAGAATGTTTTGGGCAAATTGTGCAATAGCCACCATGATCGCATTCGAAAACAATTGTATTTTTTGGGCATGGTCACATATACATATTTATGCTTTGATTATGCTTTTAAACGTACCCTGTGGTTTTGTCTTTATTACCCGACTTCTCTTTTAGGGGTTGCCATAACTGAGATTTCAGTTAGACTTTCCTGACAGATGTGGTCGATTGAACAGATGACGCTTACATGTACCCCTCCCTTCTGAAACACCTGTTCCTATTTCCTTAGTACTTTTTAAACGGTTTTAAAATAATAAATTTTGTTTCGATTTTGCCATTGTTACATCGTTTGTTTTAACTCAAAAGCACTACCTCACCTGCAGATAACTTCATGATCCTTGTCCAACTCAATTTCAAGCACTAAGGAATTCCATTGTTGTTCATATAAAATAACCTCCATTTACATCAGATTTGGTTGTAATTGAACCGACTTGAGAAGAGAAACAGTCTACCGTTGTCTGTTATCAAAGCTAAAGTCAAGCTGGAAGGGGGCGTTTCTAATACCTACGTTAAAAACGATGTAATTAATCGTAACACGATATTGCCTTATACTTAGTTTTAAAACATATCATTTGCACATTTGCTCATAGAACATGTTAAGCAAATGTCTTTCACACTATTATTTCATCAAAAGCGGTAGCTGTTTCATCGATTGCGGGTTTCATTCTAACAATACATGATATGTTAAAGTCGCTGGCAATATTTATGTTTTGCGAGTTCAAGCTCATATTTGAACGATGTATTTTTTAATATATAGAATTTGATATTTTTAATAAGCGGTAATTTTGTCTTCCCCCACAACTGTAGTGTTTTACTTATTTCGCCTTTGTTCTGGTATTATGAGAGCTTTCTTGTCCAAGAAGGGCCACCAATTACACAAGGTTATAACTTATTGTGAAGTATATTTTGTGAAATCACAGCAAAGGCCTTACACAAATAAACAGAGAACGAAATTGTAAGAATGATTGAATTACTGGTTGACAGTGTTGTGTCGGTTGGCGAGATTATCCAACAGATTGCAGGTAGTACTATGAGAAAAACTGTGTCCCTCTTCTAGCCGACTTGTATTCGTTTTCATACGAGACTGAATTTATTGAGTTTATAACCACTAATAACAAAAACATAAACTCCTTCAATTTCACATTTATATATATCGGCGATGTGCTATTTAAATATACACTTATGAGCATGGAATCAGGACACTACAGACTCTTCTACCTTAACTACTTTCCTCGATCCTTAATTTCCATTTCCTGATAGCAGCATCCATGCGTCACCAACATACGTTGTGTACATGTCGCAATTTTGAATGAATTCAGTATTTAAAAGGTCTCTCTTTGCTGGATGTCGATTGCTGACGGACAAACTTACAACAAAAGGGTTTCAAAAGATGAAGATTTGTGAAGACTATGTTTTATAATTCCTATCATGATCTCGTAGAAAATATGCAATTTGTTGTCGCTACCTCAATTCTCGTGGTGAGAACATGGCACTACTACGATTTGATCTAGATTTATCTGTCGATGTAGCAGAAACCGTTAACCTTTCCGGAACACTTCGTCTTTTTAACCTTGTACCTCTGGGGTTTCCATAGAAATACTTCTTCTGCACATATATTGCCCTAGTCTTATCGAATATGGATTCCAAGTGGACAAAGGCAAATTCAATGAAGCGCTTCTATTGCACTAAATGTTCTATTTGCCTTTGTCCATTTTGCAGTTCAATAAATAGATAAAACCGGTATAGATCAATTTGGGCACCGACTCCGAACAAACAAAGGTTCGTTAAATGCTTACTTCTTGAATAGAGGTAGAAGTAAAACGAACAGTGTAAACTAAGGAATTAACGAACTTCTCAGGCAGTCCGCTCATTAATAAAGACATGAACATCAACACATACAGTACTTATAACACAATCTTACACAAAGAAATATATAAAACATACAACAATCACATACTGATAATAAAAAAACAGTTACCACTGAACTAGCGTTTTTATTCAGTAGTATATTTACTTTTTATCTTTGTTTTAAATCACTTTAATTTAGCAGCTGTAATAATGTAGGATTCATTTATCAGAGTGTACATGCAGTTATCCCAGCATTACGTGACATTTTATCAGACTATACATGCAGGTCTCCTACAATCACGTGACAGTTTATCAGAGTATGCATGTAGTATACATGTAGTTATCCTATAATAACTTGACATTTTATCAGAGAATACATTAAGTTATCCAATCATCATTTGACTATTTATTGGAGTATATATACAAAACTATCCGATAACTACGTGGCATTTTATCAAAGTATCATCCCTGCAGGTCGGGGATAGAGAAAGTAATACACCTGTTGTGACTCACTGAAAGAATCGTAAGAGGCGACTAATACTGGACCCCCTGCAGAATAAGGGATTCGTTTTTGTGTCTTCTGCTTGGGGACACAAAAGCGCCAAAATAAATCTGCAACACAAATTGCTATATTTGTGATTTTTATTTCTCTCTACTTCTAAATACCTTTTATTTCCTTGCGTCTTGCTTTGCAACACCTCACTGTTGGCTTTAATGTTGAAAGTTCGTCCAAATCAGACAGGCAATGGGTTCTTGCCCTGGGTCAGGACATACCAAAGTCCTTAAACATGATCGATGTTATTCCCTGCTTGGCTTTCAGCATTAAGGTTAATGGCAACAATTGGTTCACCCGTTGTCAGTATCGGGCTACCATGTGAAATGATGTGCTTGGTGCCTTCGTCATGGTATTTCATAGTCTCGTTCAACCAGACTCTTGTTGGTTGCGCAAGCTACGCCGAACAGAGAGTCTGGTCAACCCAGTGCTTTCGTTTTATGACATCATAACAAGGTTTACCAGAATTCTGGTAAATTGTTTCATTGGTCAAAGGTTGACACACACTTTTCCACTTTTGAAGTAAAATTTGAGTGGCGCAAAATTACATTGAGTATTTTGATTCATGAACAAATTACCTGTACATGCATTCCTGAAGTACCCATGTTTTAACTTTGAACGAGAAAACTGTAAGAAAATGCTCAAAAAAGAATGATTTCATGTATTTTCTTTGGATATTTTACAATAATTCATAAAGTTGTTTTGAATGGTGTACAGGTAAATCTCACTTGCTTTGCATGCTTTTTTCCAACTTCGTTAGCCTTGGCTTTGTGCTCAGTTACGATTTATTCAGCGGAAATACATATCATTATTCTGTAGATTTGACACATTTTCTTACATTGTTCTCGATAATAGTGAAGTGAATACACTGGTACTTTAGGAATGCATGTATAGGTACGTGACCCTGTAGGGTGTAAAAATTGTACCAGCTGCCCCCAATTGCATGATCGTAAGAGGCGACTAAATTTGGGACCTTATCTCTTCTCTCCTTTCTAAATAACTTTCTTCTTCCATATGTCTCCCTTGACAATGCCTCACTTTTGGCCATTTGTTGAGCGTTCGCCCCTGTAAGGAAGGCTTTGGGTTCTGTCCCCTGGCCAAGACATACCAAAGTCTTTAAAAATTGTAGTTTCTACTCCTGCTAAACGCTCAGAAATGAAGGAGTGGGACGACTGGTTCGCCCGTTGTCAGTATAATGTGACTGGGTGGGGCGTCCTGCTTGGTGTCTTCGGCAGTATGTTTCAGTGAGGTAGCACTATAAAGTCGGCATCAGTTCCGCGCTATCACAAGGAGACAAACACGAACATATCGCAGCCTCCCAAAATATACACACATACACTACATGCATGCATCTTGCACACAGGGGAGGCCGTCCTTAAATGACCTTAGCTGTTAATAGGACGTTAAACAAAATCAAACAAACAAAAAAGTGTAGGTACGTTTTTTAAATTAAGTTCATTATTCAATGAAATGTGTAATGGCGTTGAAATAAAGTCCGGAAACGAAAGTAAAAACACTGCCCTCTGGTGATGGTAATTTTGAAGTACTGTGTTTGACCAGACTCTTGAACTACAAGTGATTAAGCGTCTGGTTGAACGAGACTAGGTATTTCAGTGAGATATCACTATGAAGTCGTGATCAGATCCGTGCTCTAACATAGAGGCTAATACACAAATATGCCCTGTCTCCGGCACATTTACACTCATGTACGCATACACAACACACATGGCGGCACGTCCGTATATAACATTAGCTGTTAATAGGACGTTAAACCCTTTAAACCAACCAACCATTTTCAAAGTAGTTATACAACCACAAAGTGGCATTTTGTAGTTATCCGGTCATGATATACTTAACCAGATTATATATGTAGTTATCCTGTCATTATATGAATTTTAATCATAATATAGTTGTTTTGTATAGTAAGTTTTTTAGACTAAAAAAAGTTCATAATATATACAGTCAAACCTGCCTTAACGGTCACCTTGAATAAACGGTCACCTGCATTAAACGGTCAGTTTATGGTCCTACCGATAAAATACACTATATATTGAACTCTAATTAAGCTGTCACCTGTCTGACGCGGCCAACCGCCACTAAAATCGGGTCCTAATTACGATCGCTGTCTGCAAACAGCGGCCAGCCGCCATTTTGTCTAGAAAGATACACTGCAACGATCACGTGATTACGCTTATTTTTAGTTGCAGTCATGTGATATTTTTACGATAGTGATTGAAACTCATGGCGGCGATTTTCATTGGTACTCGCTAAATCTGGTTAAGGTAAGTGAATTGTTTTTAAGGGCATATTTTAGTCACATAATATACAATGGTCAGTAGTTTATGTGTAGATCAAACGAGATGGACCGATCATCGAAGAGAAAAATACTTAATCTAACTGATCGCGTTAATGTGATTGAATTAGCGGAGCAAGGACATAGTTCATCCTCATTTGAAACTTACAATCATTGAATTGATTTTTTTCCTGCCAACACGACCAGTTTTTCACAACTAATGGATCAAGGACTTTTCAGGCGACGAAGATGGAGTTCCGTAAACGTCAGGTAAGTGTGATTTATTGATTGTTTAAAAAAATATTTTTTTATACTGAAATGAACGTCCTGGCAGTATTCATATCGCCATCCGATACTACCGCCAACTATCACCTAGCACGGATTTCCTCACTACATAATTCCCTCGATAAATTCGCAACCCTCGCACACCGTTTACTGATCAAATCAATAGCGGTAGGCATATGCTTTTTTTTATAAAACAATTAGTGATTTCTACTCATATTGTGTTTGTGTTGTACGGGGTACCTGTCTGTCAAAGTTTTGCCTTTAAATGGGTTTTGCTTTTAATATTTCTCCCATTCCATTGCAGTTGAGGCATATTTTGACTAAAATGGACAGACAGCCAGACTCTACAGGGTCCGACTTACTCAAACAGACATCACCGTTATAATAATTTCATTTATACATGCATATACATGTGTACATGTATCATGACTTTTCAGGTCGGCAGCATTTTCATTATACATGTACATGTAAATTATGGTACATGTATTTATGACTTCATGTAAATGTAATTTGTATGTCAACATATTGTCTTCTAAATGCATATGTGTATGAACAAATACATGATATTTTCTAATTGCTTGGCATTACATACATGTACACTGTATTTATAATAAAGTACACTTGAACCTAAATCTAAACTATTGTATCTTGATTATAAGTCACATGATCTGACCGCACCTTATTAAAGAGAAAATAATACCCCTGCTGTGACCCACTGCAAGTATCGTAAGAGGCGACCAATATCAGACTATACATGCAGGTATCCGTTAATCACGTGACAGTGTATCAGACTATACATGCAGGTATCCGTTAATCACGTGACAATTTATCAGACTATACATGCAAGTATCCGTTAATCACGTGACAGTTTATCAGAGAATACATTAAGATATCCAATCATCATTTGACATTTTATTGGGATTGATCAGCATATTGCTACACTAAATGCTTCTAAAAATAATATCAAATTGCCAAAACATGTATTTGTTTACGTCAGATATAAAGACGGGAACATTGTTTTAGTCAGTGGCATTGAGAGAATTGTCGTAAGACGGATGTTTAGTATACGTGGTCATCGTATTGTGATACAGTCACAGTAGCTATACAATCGAAGTTAGAGAAAAAAAACGTATGTTATTGATCAAGGCTGAAATATTGCTTTAATAAATGACCCGAAGAAAATTCACTACATATAGAGAAGTCTGTTTTTCAAAATAACGCGAGTTCATTGCTAAACGTGTATAATTGAACGAAGGCAACTTTATACTTTATACATGTGCTAGACTAACAACAGGTTAATAAGACAGGCACGGATTCGTACAAACGGACTCAAAATGCATAACACACAACTTAACATTTTACGATGAAAAACACACCATATATGTATATATCCTAAACAGTACTGGCAGTCATAGTAACGAATAATAGTCCAATTGGCGTCGTCAGATACACATAGGTATATACACCAGAGCTATAGTATATCATGTTACATGTAATTACCATGGTTAATTGATGCAATTATAAGTATGGATCGGCTGAGCGAGATAATACGCACGGGAATAAAAGAAAGGTTAATAAACACATTTCCTGAGATTGGAGATTGAATAAGTACATGCCGTTAAGATGTTATCAAATGATGATTATAAGCTTAAATATCCGCATGCTTTTAAAGTGTGTGCATATGTATTATATTTACATAGATATGATCTAAAGAAGTTCTAACTTTGTATATGTAACATATGTATTTGTGAACTCGTAACATCCTTCGCACGACCTCCATTATAAAACTGATCGTGTGTAGATTAACAAATGGATTGCTTCTAGAGCGTATTAGGAGGTGGTTTTAACTATATGTAATTACTGCGCGTAATGTTTACTACATGTATACACATATGTAGCTTCTACGTAAAGCAGTAGTGACAATGCATCACAAAACAAAGGATCTATTATTTTCCGTGAACTTGAACTTGTGTGGATGAACCCTTGTTGGGGCTGTTAATGCGTACAGATGTCCTCAGTATAAAAATATGTAGGTACATCTGCACCGGTCTCGCTAGTATATTAGGTAGGAGGGCCGCCTGTTATCGACCAAACCACCTACATATGTACGGTGTACTGGGCTTGGTACCACAACGCTTCCGACACTCGAGCTGTGAATACCGTACTGGGTATACCTTACTACTTCTTTTATCAGGTACGTTTGGTTTACACAACTATGTATTATATCTTACATCACAATATATATGCTTAATTACTATAGAGACTTCTGAATGTTTCAATACATGTAGATAATTTTTCACTTTATTTTTCGTTTTTCGTAACATAGCGAGCAGATTATTTATCAATTCAGTTTTCCTTAATTTATAAAAATGTAGGTGGATAATTATTAAGCGATATCAACAACAATATGCTTTTTTTTGTCTTGTCAATTTGTTATTAAAATATATTGCAATGGTTTTCTATAATTCACGAATTCCGATTTAAGGGTAATAACGGAACATATTGTTGTGAATTACAGCGTATTTTAACGAATCAATCTACTGGTACTTTGTTGTTTAATTTTGACATTTAATATCTCAAAATATTTGTTTTTGCCTTGCTCATTAAATCTTATCAGTTGAAAAAACATGTACTTTTGATAAGATAATTTGCATAAAAGATAATTCATTCTTAATACGAACAGAAATCTTATTCCTGCAAAGGTTCAAAATTAATTTAATTCCCCTCGTTAGTAAGTTATAGGTAATCATTAAATATAAGTAACTACATACTGCTGTTTCAAAAGATTAATTATTCCATTATTAGATTGAAATTTAAAAACAGCACATTTGAAACAGGAAAAAAATCGCTTTACAGCAGAAATTTGAATGGTTTATTGTATAAGAAAATCAAATTTTCGTATTATGAATGTCATCTTTTAGAAATAAAATGTAAATTTTACTTATTTCAACAACGTAGCCTATATGATTGTCAACGTTTATCTTTCACTTCAATTTTACATACCAATATGCCTTACTAGGTTATAGTCTATCCAGGAGACCTTTTATTAACGGAATTCTTTGAATGACACTTAACTTGTACCTGGTCCAGATATTAGTTCACACTGGATACACAAAGGGCAAATATACCTGTCATCGAGGGGGTACGTGTGACACGGACGTATTTAAAGCAGTTTGATATGATAATTGTAAGTTCAGTTATTTATAAACGAGGAGCTATTTATCTAGCAATTCCGCACACTAAGCGAGTGTTAAGTTTAAAAAAAATTAATTAATACTGATCTATGATAATGTTTAACAAACCTTTTACGTATTAAATTAATTTCACATAGCATGCATGACATGTGTCACTTTGACTAACAAAATGTAACCACTTATTCTAAATAAATGTATTTGTGAGTGCATCTGTGTTCAATAAATAAAGTGAAAAAAGACGATTATTTTACGGCAAATTCATAAAATAATCGACACCGTCCTTACCACGAACTAACACTAAGTTTCTCTCCATAACAGCTTATGACGGAAGGAGATAAAAAGTCTGCCCGACACTAACTATTTCAAATTATAACGATGTCCTCTCATTGAAAAACAGGATTTATAGCAGTCATATTTAAAAAAAAATAGCATCCATGAATCAAAAATAAATGAAGATTTATAATAATATTTTTTTTATTTATATATAGTATATCAAAAAAACAAAAACAAAAATATGTGTACAACAAAACAATATTTGCATAAAGGAACCACTTTATGCTCAGACCCACACCTTGGTAAAGACTATTTGCCACATACACATGAAACGCACCTTTACGCTACGCACACCTTGAGATAATCATGTGTTTCACGTTATATAAATCAAATAACTAAATCAACCTCCCACACACCATTGGAAGGTTATTCAAAATAATACACGTACACACATAGGTTTAGTTGTTAAATCGATGTAGTCAATGAATTACTACAATCAATCTATTTACACAAAAAAGAGAAGATTATATTAAAATCATACTTGATAATCAGGCGTTATAAACACTTTCAATCATGAATGTTTCTAATTGACATGAAAGCGTACATTTTGACAAGATTATATGGTTTTGTGCTTTTATCAGCACTAAGGTTTTTTTCTACATGACCCTACTGATCTTTGTGGTAGTTATGATATAAGCAAAATGTGCATTTTATGCAGTGTAAAGTCACAGTCTCTCATTATTGACAATATACACGAGATGAATAATGACAAACAGTGAATTGTGAAATCACATTATAAGGATTTGGTATGATAGACAGTCGATGTTGATCGACACATTACGTACACATGTATCATATCGCATCAACTTAAATGTACACTTAAAATTGTGTTCTAAATCATTCAATGTTTTTTCAAGTCAGAAAATTTAGCGTTTCCCGTAATTCAAGACATATTTACCTTGTCTCCGATCATTTGGCTGATCACTGACATAATTTCTGTTATTTGGTAGTAGTAAATATCAGGTTGATTATCAGATACAGGTGGTAAAGGCACGTTTACTCTTCCGGATTATCTAGCTACGTCCCAGTTTCTTGAATGAGGTCAGCGTCTCTTTTTTAGAATTGTTATCTCTTTGGTTGCTATAGTCATTCCTTTAAGAAACTGAGAGTTGATAATTTGATTGTTAAATATTAACGCTATATTTAGTTATTTATTATTTTGTTTCTATAAGCAAATGAGTTTGATTTTATAATCTCGAATTACTTATTATCGTATTTGGATAGATATGTAATGTTTTGCCGACTCTGAAATAAGCAACAAATAAATGTTGTTCGTTTCTTTTCAATTATTTTCTTACTCATGTATTGTTTCTTTACGCATCTTTTACTATATTTTTATTCTTTTTAAATCAAATTACAGCAGACCCTGCTGTAACGATCACCGAACTGAAACACCAAAACTTGTTTTGATTTAACATGTTTTTTGTTTTAAAAAATGAAACATTCGCATGGAAATTTTGACAGGTAGGGCAGGCCTAGATCTATCTTACGACAATTATACCCATCTTCATTCATTTATAAGGACAAATATTTACCTTACTCTTCTACAGAACAAAATAGATTCAACTCACTCTCACGCATTCCGTACTTTGGTACAGTACTACGCAGTGAAATAAAGAGCTTCATTCTGCCTCGTTAGTTTTTAGTTGTTTGCCTATCATACACGAATGCACACCAATTATATATGTCTAACGTCAAGTTAAGTACCCACATATTAACCAACGTCGAGGCTAATAAATACTTTGTTATCAATATGGCTACATGTTTGTGACACCAATACGTATATGTCACGCAGTGTGTTGGTGTTGAAATAGACGTTGGTGGTGCATTTGTCCTTTTTTAATATTAAATATTTCGCTCCAGTGGTTTATACATTATGTTGTTACCTTGCAATTTATCTTTGCAATGTCAGTAAGTGCAGAATTTGTTTAAAGAGTTCTATAAATATCAAACCTATGACCTATTTACTTATGTATTCAAATCGTAAATTTGACGCAATTAAAACCCGCTCCAACTACTGTTGGAATGTAAAAATAGCCTCGAATCCCCGCTCACAACGACAATCAGACAAAGGTACGTCCTTCGACACCATATGTTTGTTCAATGTTGATTATGATGCAGTTTAAATTTATAAATTATGGACAATACTGATATTGAATTCACATTCTTGATTAAGGATTCCTACACCACTGTCAAAAACTGATTTATTGTTGGAAACTGTTTACCTCTGGCATATCTATAGCTTTGATAAATCGTATGTAAAAAAAGCCAACATTGAGGGACTTTTTTTTATCAACAACAGTGCTCAAAACATTAAAATAAAATGCAGTGTGTGTAGACCTAGATTCGAACCCTGAGCCACAGATTTGTATGCTACATCTTTGTAACTAATTGAGCTAGCTGGTCGACGGATGTGTGGTAGCCAAACTATGCTAAGTTATAAATTTAGGGGAGGTTACTGTTTATATTTCTACATCTTTGTAACTAATTGAGCTAGCTGGTCGACGGATGTGTGGTAGCCAAACTATGCTAAGTTATAAATTTAGGGGAGGTTACTGTTTATATTTAAAAATGTTAAATGTTCCAAAATAGTGGCAATAAAGTAGACGTTCTATTAAACAAGAAAAAAGACGAAGCACCTTTTTAAAACACAATTGTGTTGATGCAGAAAGCAAAACAAAAATACAAATTTCTTCAGCACCTGATTGTCATTGCATCCTTGTAGGATTCGGTGGTTCTAAAAGTCAAAAAAGAAAGAAAGACGTTTACACATCAAGTTCTATTTAAAAACATGTGCACATATAAATATATATTATGTTGTATGATATTACACTATACAAATATACCTTTGTTTGATTTCATTTTTTAATATAACAGATTTGCATCATTTCAATGTCTCAAAGGTAGTAAATCGGTTTAAAAAAACAATTATTATTTTGCAGAAATGACACAAATCCAATTTTTAAGATGTATGCCAAACTAGTGTTATCTGTATTTTCAAGCAATAGGGATAAACGTTTGTCACATTTTCGTTCAATTATTTGCATTAATTTCTCATTAAAATGTCAGTAAAATATCCTGTTTCGTTCATAGATAGTAACGTTGAAAATATTGCTGTACATAGCCAGTGAAAATGATTAAAGAATCCAAGTAAAGACTAAATATTGACCACACTCATTGGGTCGACTCCTTTTGAAAGTCGTGCACTTTGCGATCAGCCGAATGTTTTTGCTAGTTACCCTTAACCGCTCAGAAAAAATAATAAATAATAATCCTGGTATTTTGAACACATTTTCTATTGTTTATCCAATGTTTTCTGTATATACATTGTATGTATGATGAAGACCATGATGAGGTTGCCAATAAATAGTATTATGAGTGTCCGTGTTGTCAGCCACAAAACGTGAAATGACATACTGTGAAATCACTAATTTTCGTGGGGATTTTAATTTCGTTGATTTCGTCGGTGCTTCTAATCCTCAAATTCATGGGTCCACGAATAACAAGTTTGTTGGCATTAAGTTATTATCCGCATGAGTGGACACTCGTTATCCACGAAATGGTATTTTCGGGAAACCACGACAATTGGGCCCCACGAATATATCTGACTTCATGGATACACCACTCCTTAGAATTCTATCTGAGATATGCGAATACACACGTTTGAAACTATTGAGGAGGCTATTTTTTCAGCTAGATTTAGTTTTCATACATTAATTGAATATATTTCGAACGTTCAATATTTCACACATTTGATTACCGGATATTGACCATAAGTTCAACTATTTGTGCGGTTTCGCTTGTTTTAGAGCTTTTACTGCAGAAGGCAGGTGAATGTAACAACCTGGTTTGGACAAAGTCCTGGTTATTGCTACTGATAAACCGATACCATATGTATAATGCAACTACCCCCTCCTCTAGACACACTTATAAATGAGAAAAAAATATCGCCACGAAAGAGTCGACCCTCAAGCCCTTAAGGCCTTTGATTTTAATGTATTGTTTTTCGAAGCACTTTTGTTTCTTTAAATATTTCTTTTAGTCAGGAGAGACAAGATACAAATATAAGAAAGTAGAGGCTAGTCATGTTTGATATATAGATATATATATTAATTTAGTTTTACAGTATAAATATTCCGCTTATCTTTGATAGACTCAGTGAATTGTTCTTTCAGATAAAGGTGTACCAACATGCCAGGGAGATATGACCGTTTACTGACGTCAATGACAAGAAAGTTGCTTGAAAAACCAAGGCGTAACCATCGAAACAAAGCTACTATGATTTCCGCCATTCCCCTGGATGACATTCCTGTCACTGACACTTCTAAAGTTACTTCCGATGTTCATCCGTTCAAGGACATTCCTGGGCCGAAATGTTATCCGATCATAGGGACCCTGCCTTACTACCTACCTGGAGGTAAATTACATTTGACTTTCGACAAAGTCATCAAAATCATTTATAATCCAGACTGGGACATTCCTTATACATTGTGGACTTAGTAAAACTTTAATAAAGCAGGACGAATTACCGACTTTGACAACAACAGATATTCGTAGTATAATAGTTTAATTTTATTTATATATATGAATGAAATATTCGACAGAACGGAGTTTAAATATCATTGAAATGTAATACTTTTGAACCAGATAAAAAGGCTTTAACAAGCATATATGTTTTACATTGTTAATACTTTGAAACAATACACCTTAGCCAAGATAATATTTTTTCGCATACTCATCCTCCTTTCGTTTTTGTATGGCATTACGTTTATAACTTCGATAATATTCATCAGTTTGGAAATATGTAATGTCAAAGTTTTACTTTATACATAACCAAGGTACGTATTAAACTGGTCGCAACGTTTGAAGTCCGACTGGTCCCTTTGTCTAGCTATGACTGAGTGAGCGTCATAACTTTGCTATGTTACTTTCCATATCATACAGCTGGTTTCCATAAAACCGCGTATCTTTTCAAGGAGAATAAGTAAACGCTGTATACAATTTTAAGAGTAAACATTTGTCACAATCAGCCGGAATCTTTCTAATAGACATTTTAGTTGTGCATTGCATATACGAGTTTTTTAGCATTAACCTTCATACTCTCACCGTGACACAAGAAGTAGGTCAGTTTTTATTACATAAATTATTATCATATGAAGTGGGGCGAATTTTATTACAGTCACTGCATACAACTCTAATCCTGTTTACGTGCATAACCTCGGTGTGAATAAATTGTACAATGTCATTAGTGTTAAGTTCGACATTGTTAGCTCATCTGGTCCGAAGGACCATAGTTAGCTTATGCCGTGGCGCAGCGTCCGTCGTCAAGTTTTTCTTTAAAACCTATATCTCCTCCTAAACGCGAGAGAGGATTTCAACCCAATTTAGTCTGAATCATCACTAGGGGAGAGCAATCATTTCTGAAATAAATGAGGTTGGATCGGCCAGGGGGCGGGGTCTTGAAGGGGAACTTAACTTTTGCTTTAAAACGCATCTCCTCCTAAACGCAAGAGAAGATTTCAACCAAATTCAGGCTGAGGCAACAGGAAGGGAATGCAATCATTTTTTATATAAATAAGGATGGTTGAACCCCTGCGGCCAGGGCCCTGAAGGGGTACTTAGCTAAATTTGCTTCAAAAGGCATCTACTACTAAACACCAGAGAGGATTTCAACCAAATTGAGTCTGAAGCATTACTAGGGGAGGGCAACATTTCTTAAATAAATGAGGTTGGTTCGACCCCTGTGGCCAGGGGGGCGGGGCCCTGAAGGGGAACATAGCTAAAGTTGCTTAAAAACGCATCTCCTCCTAAACGCCAAAGAAGATTTAAACTATATTTGCTCTGAAACTTCATTAGGGGAGGGCAATCATTTCCTAAATAAATAAGGCTGGTTCGACCCCTGGGGCTAGGAAGACCGGGCCCCAAAGAGAAATAGCATCTAATATTTTGCTTTAAGACGCTAATACCCCCTAATTGGATTGTGGATTGTACAATTTTTTGTCAAAAACATTATTGAGAAGAACAAACATTTTTGTATTGAATGAGGTTGATTTGACCCCTGCGGTCCTAAGAAATGGTACAGCTAGATTATCATATTTTATGGTGTAGTGTTCATAAATTGTTTAAAATTGGTTTCTAGGTTTATTAAAGCTTATAGTTGAATGAAAATTAAAGAATTGTCTAATTACACCCTGAAATAGGACATATTACTTATTTCAAAATCTGTTAACATGGCAACTCAATGGAGGCACCTGATTAGTTGAAAGTCAGATAGTGTGGTCCCAGTTGGGTTAGAACATAGATCTTGTCTAGTTTTGAGGAAATTTCATATAAAGATGTACTAATGCATTCAGTTGTAATGACTTATATATAAAACCAGGTGAGCGGTACAGGTCCAATGGACCTTTTGTGTAGGCTACATTACCTGTAGTAAATGCTTACAGTGTTAAAATGTCCTTATACACCGGATGTGTATTAGTATGGACACCGCCATTAACCTCGGAGAGAGCCTTTTTCTTAGTATTCTTCTCTTGTCGAAGTAGTTGTCTTTGAGTGATAAAAATAACAAATTATAACAACTTTATAACAAACCGTTAAAATCGCAAAACAAAACAAAAAAGTATTAAAAAAATGTTAATTTTAATCTTTCAATATATTTGGCTTGCAATAGATCTTTCAAGTAAGCTTTTGGAGTTTTGTTCCGTTTACGGCTTTTCATTATCAATTAAAGCAATAACCTATACTAATGACTATACTACATGTATTTAGACAAGATAATGATTTTTGATGCTTTAAAGATGTCTTTTGTCTTTTTTTCGTAGGTAGATTCCATAAAATGGAGCATAATGAGGTTTCACACATAATGTGGAAGCAATACGGATATGTGTACAAGGAAATTATAACCGGAGGTAAAATACTGGTCCATATAGTTGATCCTAAGGATGTGGAAACAGTTTATCGGAACGATGGAAAGTTCCCCGTTCGGGAAGCATTCTTCACATTAAATCATTACAATAAGAAGTTCCAGGCCAACTGCCAAGGTCTGCTAACATCGTAAGTGCTGCTTTGTTGAATTGGACCTATATAATGTTTAGTGGAAGATAACAGGTGTATTAACAATGTTCGGCCCACATGGGGCAGCAAATGTAATAAATATAGAAGAGAGAAACAAACTGAAATAATACGTACATCAAATCAAATCAAATCAAATAAAGAATGAACTTTATATTTAATTCCAGCAAGACTAAAGCTTTGCTAAATCAATTTCGAACAGAAAACCATTCATTGCAGGGTTTTAATGAAAGTGATAAAATATACAAAATATGATCAATCACAATATTCTGAATCTCAAAAATCAGCGGGGCTTGACCAGGTTTCGAACTCTGGACTTCAGCTTGTTATACTATCGTTCTAACGTAATGCTCTACCTTGTCAACTGAAATGTTCGGCCTTACTTTATTTTGAGAACACACACTGTGCAGTGGGACAGAGATCCTTAAATCTTTTTTAACATGTAATTCAATTCTCTTTTTACTTAATGCATAATAAGATGTACGGAGTATATCAACCTCTGAATATATACAGACAAATGGAACAGTGGCATCATCTACGAGTAAATGTCCAGAAGAAAATGCTCATGCCGAAAACTGTTGCAGCCTACATACCAGAGCATTGTCTTGTGGCAGATGATCTAATGAGTCGGATAGCCTTGTCAAAGAAAGAGGATGGAAAAATAGACGACCTCAGACACGATTTTACAAAATACGCCGCAGAATGTAAGAAAAACAGCTACTATTGTTATTGTTGTTGAAATCGTAATGCCCATTAACACACAAGAGGTGTTTACGGCCAAAACAAGACAGATAACATGTTAAAGGAAACGACATCAAACAAACGGAAAGGTCTAAGTCAAACGTCAACTTCAAAAGTAAAAGTGGCTAAGGCTAGAAATATATTTTTGAACATACAAACACTTTTCGGTAGGTAAAACTTGTAGAAAAAATTAATTTTTCGAAGAGATTTTATAGTTGTTATACACGTTATCATAAAATCAAATTTCTAGTAGGTTGAAGGTTAATGCAAAGTGTTCCGCTTAAAATGGTATGTGCAATGCTACAGTATGCATCAAGGCTTGTCTTTGCATTTCAAAATATTGGAATGGGTAATGTATGAATGACCGATCCGGAGGTAAAGGAGTGTTTGCATGATTAGAAGCATTTCATTTAAAAATATTGTTATCTATTGTTTTTCCTATAAATCCATAAACAAATTTACTAAATTAATATAAGCATGCAATTAAGTTAACTTCGTTATGCTGCAGTTAACAAAAAGAACGCTTCATATTTTAGGAGTAATGCATTTGCATATTGTAGATATAAAGATATACTGGCCAGTTAAACTCTTTAGAATAAATATCCACAGAGCAGGGATATACCTTTGTCATAAAAATAATTTATCGTTTTTAGAGCAATCAACTAGCCTTAAAAAAGTAATGAGTAGCTAATCACAGAAGTAAAGATTTTTAAATATAAACTTAATGCAAGTTAACACCTTTTTACACATTTTGTCATTTTGAAACGCAAAGAATGGGAAATATACGTTCTAATTTAGGTTTGCTTGCTATGACGAGTAGAATACTACTGCTCGGTGCATTCGGTATGGTATTGCAGTAAGGTAGCACTCTAAAAACGGCATCACATCCGCGCTATCAAAAAATCCCGGCTCATTCATACAGTACACAACTACACGAGTACATTACAAACTTGGAGGCACATCCTTTAAAGATCTTAGATGTCAATAGGATGCCAAACCGAATACCACCAAACCATACTAATGGTGCAGAAAGTTTTATTTGTATCCCTAGAACTGTAGGGAGTATAGTCTATGTTAATCCTAAAAAAATGTTTATGGACAGGTATCGGTGTCGTCTGCTTCAACAAGAGGCTTGGTGCCTTCCATGATGACGATAGTGAAAGTGAAGCATCTCAATTTATAAAAGCAGTCAATGACGTCATGCACGTGTCTCATCTGGAGTTTAGACAATTTCCACTGTTTAAGCTATTCAACACGCCTACCTTTAACAAACTCATCAAATCACAGACTTTCATCAAACAGTAGGTTCTACTTTCTTCATAATTGATATTGTCTTGAGCTTAACAAATTAGAAGGATAATACTGAAAAGGAATAAGTCCATTGTTAGAAACGAAAATGAGATAAGATACGAAAAATAAGTCTTCTATCTGTGTTTGGTTATTGATATTTTTTAATTATCTTATATAATTCATGTTTAAGACGCATTGCGCCTACCAAAACAACGTATGATTTAGTTATTTCTTCAAAGAATGATTCATAAAAAGTAAGTGTTTTTGAACTAATATACCTTTTCTTCTTTTTCTTTTTAACTGTAGAGTATATTTCGATTAAATTGTCTAAGTAAGTAAGGTATTGTATTATTCTATTCGGTAATCTTTTGTCATTCCATCATTTCGCTTCAGAATTGCCATTAAGTATTCCAATCTAGCATTAGAGGCAGCTCAGAAAAGATTAGAGGCCGGCGAAAATGTGGATGGAGAACAAGGCGATCTCGTACCTTATCTTATGTCGAAAACGTCCTTGAGCAATGAACAAGTGCTTGTTGTCATCAGCGAATTCATATTTGCTGGAGTTGATACGGTAAGTGTTTTGTTTCTTTTGTCTCATTATTATAATTAATACGACAACAAAGTTAATGTCGCCAAAGAACTCAAACAACATGAAACGAAGAGCCTACTGCAACTGAACGGAGGTGGTCTTATTTAAAAATGTAAGAAACTACTAGTTCAATGCCTGTGTAACAAAAGTGATGTTTAGGGTTGTGTAATATGTTTACACAACCTATTTAAGGAGTTTTTATGACCTTCCCTTCTGAATGATTTCCTACCTTTTTTGGTTCCTAGCATTCCGGATTGGACCTACTATATAAGAAGGTCAAAAAAAGCTATTTGGTGAACTGAGAAATCACTAATATTTGTAAAAAACAAAATCAATATGTTTTAATTTTGTTGATTTCGTGGATAATTTTCATTCATTTATAGGTCTACCACGTAATACAACTTTGACATGAAGTAGTTTTCCGTTTGAGTGGTTAGTCGTAATGTACGGATTCATGTACCAACGAAACCGGTTTTGTTTCGGGAAACCACGAAATTTAGTGGATCTCACGAAAATAACTGATTTCACAGTAATACATTTTTGGTATCTATGGTGCAATTCCATATTATTGTCTAACTTGCGTGCTTTAGCAGTTATAGACATAATCAAAACTCAGAGTCGATACAATAAGGCAACAAAGGTACTGTACGAAGGAACTTGTAACACTGTAACAAGCAATTAAGTTTCCCTTTCCCAATTCAATGTGGTTTTTCTTATATACAGACCCTCACCTTAAATTTCTTTTAGAAATATATGTAGCACATAACATATTGATTGTAGTTATTACGTTCTAAGTACCGAGAACACCGATCCGTAAAGTCACATCTAACATTAACGGATACACAAACTTAATTTTGCTTTCATAGAACACCGACCTAATGTTTTGACTCTGGTTGAGAATATCACACCTTCTGCTGACCAATTAGTTCAGTCAGTCAGAGTGATAGTAGCCCCGCTATCTTATTCTATACTCAGAAAACTCGTATTGGTTGTAGATCGTTTGTTTAATCTGGACTATTTGTTTATAAAGTTCCCGTAAAGTATGTTTTTTCTTTTCAGTAATGACTTGTCAAAGTAATAGTTAAACAGATTCCAATGCAAAAGTACATATTTTTGCAAATGGCACGGCGGTTTAATGTATCAAAATTAGAAATTAGGTTCATGTTGTGATGCCTACGATGCTTTTTTATTTTATCGTTGTAAATTGACATCATAACCTTATGATAGAGATATTTTTAATAAGGTGACAATATTTTTTACAGACGAGCCATCACATGTCGTTTATGCTGTATTTATTGGGGCGACATCCTAACATCCAGAACAAGTTATACAATGAAATCAGGACACTCCTGCCCACCCCTGACACCCCAATTACCGACAAAGCTATCCGAAACATGTCTTACCTTAAGGCTGTGGTAAGGGAAACCCACAGGTACGAAATATATTTCTTCGGTTTCGAAGTTTAGTTTGTGTTTTCTCACTGCATAAACGTTTTTACTGTACGCTTTTTTCTCGGTGATCATCTTGTTTGTGTTTGTTATTGACGTTGTTTTCCGGATGGTCTATTTTAAGGGGATGGTTTCTGAAGGATACTGAAACGCTTTTAGTAATTGTTTGTATTTTAAATAAGAATTCCTGAATAGGATGTTATTACTCAATCTTTTAACTAAAAAAAACCAAGAGAATACTGAATTGTCAACGAAACCATAATTTGAACCAAAAAGCGATAAAGCAAGGGCAAAATATGAGAAATATTTACATGCACATCCTGGGCGAAGTACAAGGAGAATTAGTGTTCAATAGGGTAAGTGTCTTCTATTGCATCGACGACTTCCACACATAATAAATCTTGGTAAAATCTAAACAATGTCACGTGCTCGCATCAAGAACTCGGATAGTGCCAACAAAACCACAAGGCACTCTCCTGAACAAAATAAAAAATATCGACCTTCATATCACACAAAGAAATACCTTATTTCCCCGTGAGATTACAAGTCAATTGGTTGTGTCTTGACTCTAACTGGTTAAATTTATGATTTTGTTGTCTTTCAGATTGCTCCCCGTTGCCCCAGGAAATATCCGCCGGACCAGTGTCGACTTGGTGCTGTCTGGCTACCACATTCCTGCAGGGGTAAGCACAACGTGGTCAATTTAATGTGTACCAGTTAAAATACTGACATGGATTTGACAGGAAAAAGAATGAATTGTGCAACATATAAGGCAAGCTCTTTCCCTACATTGTTCATAATCAACTAATTTTGCATGCATTATCCATGTTTTATTTATTTTGAGGGTTGGGATGTAATAAGAGCTATCCCTTATCTTGTTATCCATGCCTCGTCATTTCATGTTCCTTATGTCCGTTCTGTCCCGTTACATTATTCATGAAAGTTTATACCAAGGTGAAGTATGAGAATACCTCGAATGAGTTAGTATTTTATGATCCAAATGACAATGCTACGGTCACTGTTGCTATTTATAGGTCAATCTCAGGGTAAATGGGGGCATTCATGTCTTACAGACATTGCAACCTTTTTTTAAATCAGTATTGTATTTTTCTATACGTGTTTTTTCTATTAAAACCATTCTCAATAAAAACTCATTAGTATTTGTCACATTTCTTCCTAATGGTCAGTGTAGTAAATTTTTGACATACTGTATCCATTACCAAATTTTGTAAGTACAAACAAGTGTGTCCTTTGTCACCTATCAATATTCCAGGTCTAAAACTCAGCTGGATTTCGTAGTCCCAGGGGATTGCTGTAACTTTGTAGCCACTGTATCTCTTTTAAGTAGTGGCACGGTTCGCGATAAAACACTTTGCTCATTATTAATATGAAATTAAGCAGTGTTCCTCCAATATTTGTAATTCAAATAAATTACATTTTTTTACGTGCCACTCCTTCTGTTTCGGCAGTTTTCTGTTTTTGGTCAATCTGAATTTTCATCTGTTTGGCCCCTGGAATCACCGATGAGTCCTAGAAGGGCAAAGCAGCTGTTTGGTCAGTGTGGTTCATTTCTAGCGTTCTGTATCTATTTAACTCATGTTATAGGTGCATCACATGTGTGTCTTACGTTCATCTTTTCAGACATCTGTCGCATTGCACTCCGATATATCGAGTAGGGATGCCAGGGAGTTTCCTGATCCAGACGCATTCATACCGGAAAGATGGGTTAGAGACAATACTGCTACCAAAACAAACCATCCGTTTGCCATGGTTCCATTCGGATTTGGGCCGCGTGCTTGTGTCGGCATGCGCTTTGCCGAACAAGAAGCACAGATTGCTGTAATCAAGGTATATATTTTTAAGAATCACGTTTGTTAATTAACTGAATGAATTAGAAGTTGGTATTGCTATTGGAGAATAGATAGCGGCATCTCTGTTTTGGAAATACCATAAATGTCATCATGAAATTAGTGTAGGAAATTTCGTAATTAGAAAATATTTTCATATTTTAGTATGACAATGTTCCCCCAAATAACCATTGAATTGGAAGTTATGTTCACTGCTGCACTGATGTATTTAACATCACCACCTGAAAGGCTTTTGCCCATACACCAGAATTAGAAATCAAGTGAAGAGAAGATGTTCTCTAGGTTGGTATATAACTAGGTGTCGCGTCAAGTTGTAGACAATAATAATCTTAACTTGCAGACAAAATAACTGCGGGGAAATATATACCGGTTGAAGGGAGACAACCTCAATATTGTTTATAGATTGAAGGGAGACAACAATCCGTTTCAACTTTTCCTTATTTCAAATCCGAAGTGTAGGCTGTTGTAACAAACAAACTAACACACATGAAGTGTTAACCTTACGAATTGCACAATTACCCTACATTTATATTGAATGTTGAACAAAAAGTGACGTTTCTCTTTTATGAATAAATCGTCATATGTTGTCCAATGAATGTGTATACGAGGTCATTGCAATCTATGGGACATGCATTCAAAATGAATTAAAAATGTGTTTGTTCTGTGATATTTAGTAAATCTATCAGCCTCACACGTTCTTTTTTCGCAGATTCTGCAGCGTTACCAGGTAAAATATGTTGGTGTGCCACTTCGACGTGAAGCCAGTGTAACATACAGCCCTGCCAACAAAATGGCTTTCCGTTTCGTGGAAAGGTTATGATTGACTAGCTTGCAGTTTTAAGATTATTGAAGAAGATATTCTACTGCCAATTAAATTTTATATGGTGTAAGTGTAATTTCTCACAATGTACAATTACCTCACTAACACGTGTGATGTGTTAGAAACAAGAAAGTAACTTTACATTTACTTATTTGTGAGAGTGTTTAGCAGGCGAGATCATATGTTATAGAAAGCATTGTTCATAAGCCATTCCAACCGAGTAAAGGCCTGTTTTGTTTCATTTTTAAAGTATTTCTTTACATCTAAAGGATTAATTTC
This sequence comes from Mizuhopecten yessoensis, assembly GCF_002113885.1. Taxonomy (NCBI): domain Eukaryota; kingdom Metazoa; phylum Mollusca; class Bivalvia; order Pectinida; family Pectinidae; genus Mizuhopecten; species Mizuhopecten yessoensis. Next base: position 1,548,346 of record NW_018408918.1, read on the forward strand.
TACTACGTTAGATCGTATGATGGACACAAATGTTTTACAGAGTAAGCATAGATCTATTATGTTAAATGACTTGACGTTTTCCTCATTAAGACGGAAAAAGCATCAGCTAGTTTCCTGTAGTGCTAGGCTCTGTATCATTTGGCCACCCATTAAACATAATATATCCGAGGTTGGTTTTTTTCAGGCTTGCTGATGAGGTCAGATTATTTATGATTGATATTAGATAGTACGCTTATAAAATAACATTAATGTTTGTACTGAAAACAGGACGACCGAAGTGTTCATGTTTTCATGTTCACACTTTTTTCGTGAATTTAGATTTTCGATTCAGATAAAAAACGATTTTCATTATAGAATATGATTCTGAAGAGAGAAAAAATTTTTATAGATAATTTTTCACTAGAGTTCACATCAATCTTCACTTGATGTTTACAGTTGTGATTCATATATAGCTCTCGCAATAAGGGTGCTTTACAGCAAGTTAAGGTAAGGACTCTCTATGCCATCTGTTGTGTTTCAATCCCTTTATCCTAGGAATGGATTCGAACCACATTTTTTTGTCGACGATACAGTAACTGTGGTGATTACTGGGGAATAAAGCGCTACATACAAATGTGTTATTTCACTGTACTGACACATTCCAAGATAGAAATGGAAGAAGACTAGCCTGAAAGTGTACTTATTTATTAGATGATAAAACATTGTACTGAAGTTGTAATTCAGTTTAACTACAAGTTAGAAGAAAACACTTTTATTAAGAAATTTGATTTTCGTTTTTTATTGTAGCAATTCTTATTATCACATTAAAATATATATCATTATTATATAAGTAAACAATAAATCTTTTAGATGATAGGCATTCGTTTCATGACATTTACCGAGTTCCATATTTAAACAGATTTAGTAGAAAACCAATGAATGAGATAATGAATAAATTAATAAGCGAACGAATGAATGCATGAACGAATGACTGGACTAACAATCGAAGAGATGAAATGAACGAGCAAATAAGCAAACTAATAACTGAAGGAAGGTGTAGATAAATGAATTATTTTTTCACCTTAAATACACATGCCATGAGAGACGTTACAGATGTCAATGTCTGTTGTTTTTAGTGTAATACGTTTTTCACAGTACCATGTTGTCAGTTACCCATATAGTGTTTGATGTGTCATGGTAAATAGCGGAATGTATGCTTTTGTTTGGGACATTTCGGGTATGATATTTCCCTTCCTATCCAATTTTTACTACAAATTTGTATGTATATTTTTTAACAAAGAGTGTTAATTTACAAGAAAAAGTTAAAATTCTCGCGTGTTCAAAGGCTCGTCATACGACTCTTTAAAATGATCGTGAAATGAAATATATATTGTGTTAGCAATTATTCTGAAATGTGTATATATATAATCTTTAAAAATAAAATATTTGCTTTTGGATTTGTTTGCGCTATTTTACCAAATACTACAAAATATTGATTACCTTTAAAATTGCAAACCTTTTATTAAAGCTATTTTACTTTCAAAATTCTAGATGTAATGTTGCTGACCATATTAAGTTGTGCAAAGAGACTGTAATTTCACAGTGTTTTAGCTCCTTTGCATGATCTCTGTAATATCGTTGATTGTCAGAAGCTGGAGTCGATGTTATGATGCTCTGTTATGGGTCTGTAAATGTAGTGATAGATATTATGAACTCAAATTGCTTACATGCATTGAACTCTTCGTTTATTATCCAATTAATTTAATGTATTTGCCTACATATAGGTACAATAATAACAATAAATCATGAAACGGTTCTCATTGTTCAGGCATGTCAAAGTTCAAATCAACTTACTAAATTATAAATTGATAAAATAATGTGAAACGGTCGAAACGTGAATTCTTTACATTAAATGTGTTTGACTTATATAAAAACTCCAAAATTGATTAAAGGTAAAATATGAATAAATATTAATGTATAACTAGACCTTAGAAATTTGGCTTGAACACAGACTCTGAGTATGAGCAAGAAAACGATGCCATGAAGATGAGCACTGCTCAGTCCCTATTACAGATTTTGTTTCGTAGCATGCGAGTTAATTACCACAAGGACCGAGTTACACAAAGTGCGCTATACACACACTGGAATTAACTCAATAACAAACATTTTTCCAGGTTAGCTATCTTATTACATACTTGTATACACTGTATAAATAGATTGTTTATCATAAGAATATATGTGTGATGACGTACATTGATATTTGTATTTCTGTTTTACGTCATTCATCTATTGCTGTTATATTGTTATAATTGCTTAAAGTATATTGTCATGATTTTTTATATTGTTATGTTATAATAAATAGTATAAATAGATTTGCGGGTGTTTGTTAGAGTCACTTCCCTTCACAAAGTATGATAAACATTGTTTCTTTGCAATGGTTACTTATCAAATTTTAAAGTACATATTTAACGGTGAATTGTTGACGGGTACCATACAACTTGGGGATATTATCAACGAGTATAAAGCCTTACCGTTATATAAGGACCAAACAAAAGTGAAAGCAAATTACATCCTTCATCTATATAGACAGCTATAGTATATATAGCCAAGTCAATGTACCAATGGCGAACAATTAATTTCACGATTTATTAATCTTGGACATGTACTTAAAGACAGGTTTCATTATTCTTCACTAATATTCGAAGAAAGAAATCACATGCTCTACCCCACCGCGTGTTGTAACATGCGACTTATGTGGGGACTTCTCAGAATCGGGGGTTTATTCCGTGACTTTTGTGAAGGGCCATTGAAGAAACCAATAAAATTTCAAGGTATCATTTAAGTCAAGATTACTCTCCTATATAATCCTTATGAAAATTGAGAATATCAGTTACGTTATATATTATCTACCTTCCCTAAATTTTTCAAACATGTAACAGGAAACAAACATGTCTCTTGTTTTGCCTCACTATATAATTACCTTCAGGACCTGGTGCAAGTCTACACCTGATAAGTAATGTGTTATATGCCTACCATATTTAACTTAATGCAATAAATCTATCGTATACATTAATATGCTAACATCAGCTATATTAACTATCTGATATACGACCGTATTCAGTGTAAATATACACATTAAAGCCACGTGCGCATCGTACGGTCACGCACTTAGTTGACCGTAGATGGTGATGACCGTACATGTAGTTGACTGTAGTAGACCGTAGTAAAACGTATTAATCATAGTAAGACGTAGTTCAACGTATGACTACCGTAGTTTAAACGTCAAGATTTGTTTGTTTGTTTGTTTGATTTTGTTTAACGTCCTATTAACAGCTAAGGTCATAAACGTCAAGAAACCCATGATTTTCAACATGTTTAAAATGTCTACTGTGAGTTTAGATGCCAAGACCCTACTTGACCTTAGTTTAACGTCGTTGCCCTACTTTTTTTAAATTTCCTTTTTTGTCAATTTTAAACCCACTTCAACCTAGTTGACCGTACGTAGCTACGTTCAACTACGTTCACATGAAAAACGGTCAACTACGTGCGTGTCCTTATGATGTGACCGCTGCTCAAGAGTGAATAACAACTACATACATACATTTGTGAAGTGATTATGCAGCTATTTTAAGTATCGTCACACACCCGTATATACTTACCTGCTGCATTGTGTAATAAAGTCTGAAATCAACTTATATGATGTGGTCCAAACGTGTGTACATACAGTAACCTGGAATACTTTTACCCGTCTTTAGAAAGTCTGGACGAAGCCTAAGGAAAGCGTCAAAGGTCAGTAAGGAGATTATTTAACTAATAAACTGCAACTGGTATAACTGTCACATGTGTCACAGACAAACTGACTGGTGCGCGCTAGCATCTATGCAGTTTATTGCTTATATTTATATTTCCGTAATGAGAATTCGCAAAAATTATGTCTTTTCCAACTTTCAAATATCCGGCTTATTATTGTCAGGTCAGGTCAATATCTAGAACGGCACAAATATACCAGCTGACGTCACGCGCTATTTACCATACACAATTGAAAAGGCTCCGCAACTTTCGTTGATAATTCATTTGTTTTTAATTTATATACATATCATATTCTCAATTCATAAAAGAGTAACAAATAATATGTTGTAAGTAACTTATCAAATGTGGTGAAAAATCCATGCGTAAAATTGTTTGTTGATCTCACAGACACTTGAGACAGGCAGCTGGTGTTCGGGATCAAAGCAGAAGATAACGATCAGTTCGGTAGTGACACTGTTAAGTCGCTCGGAGGTGCAAAGACCAACTTCAGTAATAGTCTCATAAGATGAAGTTGCTATTGGCAGTACTTTAGTAGTAATATAGAAGGGCTTTGCCACAGCAAATGTAAATATATGTTGATACTCTCACAAGCGTTAGCAGTTTCTTGAATCAACACTGCAGGGTTATGACAGCCATTTTTGAAACGTTAGTGTATGTCCACATAAGTTCAAAGAAATAACCGGGGTGGGGGGACAAGGGGGCATCAAGGACCGTGTTACATAACATATAATACAATAACGTCGGAAGAAGGATGTCAGAGTTTTATCATCCCTCCACAAAGGTACTGAAGCACCAATGGGTGTCAAGTGACGGCATCTGTCAGGGGTATAGAAAATAAATAAAGCGTCTACTATCTCTTTTGATTAATGGCATTGGTCATAATACAAACATTTATAGATTGTTCTAATTTGAAAACCAGTACACTGTACTTCTCTAAATTTAGAAATTCATAATTCAGGGGTTTTACGCACCCATCCCTCCGTTTAAACAGTATGTTGGAGAGATTAAACTTCAAACGTTTCGGTCCGTCATCACTGATGAGTTCTCGATGTCGCAACAGCTGTATGATGCCCTGAGAGACGTAACACCCGGGTAAGAAGATCGAGTTAGGAGTAGGCATATTACCCGTTGCCATGAGTACGAACACTGATTTTTATTTTTGGGGATTGTGGTATATTTGTTTATTTAGAAACTACTGTGCATACTTAAAACATTTTCAAACTTCAAACTTGTTTCAACTTCAATTTCTAATTCATCTCGTCCGAAGGACCATGATTAGCTTATGCCATAACGCAGCGTCCGTCGTCCGTCCGTCCCTCCGTCAACTTTTCTTTTAAAATGCTAATAGTCCTGAACGACCCAGTAGATTTGGACCAAATTTGGCCTGTCGCATCCTTAGGCCAAGGGGACTCAATTTTGTATAAAATGTAGGGATTAAGTGATTTTATCCTTATTTGGTCTGACGCATTCTTGGGTCAAGGGAACTCAATTTTGTTGTAAATGGTGGGTTTGTACCCCCTGGAGGCAGAGGGGCGGGGCCCAATAGGGGAATAGTGGTAAAACCTTTCAAATCCTTCCTCTACCTTAAGGATTATGGGATTTCATCCAAATTTGACCTGGAACATCCTTTTGCCAAGGGTACTCAATTTTGTATAAATGGTTGGTTTCGACTCCCTTGGGGCAGATGGGCGGGGCCCAATAGGGGCAATAGAGGTAAACTCTTTGAAATCCTTCTTTACCCGTAGGGATAAAGGGATTTTTTCCTTATTTAGTCTGGAGCATCATTGGGCCAAGGAGACTACATTTTGTATATGCGAGAGGGACGGAGCCCAATAGGGGAAAATAGAGGTAAATTAAAACCCTGTTTCTGCCGTAGGGATAAGGGAGGTTTTATCCTAATTTAGTCTGGAGCATCCTTGGGCAAAAAGAACTTGATCCTGTATAAACGGTGGATGTGGCCCCTCTGGGTTCAGAAGGGCGGCGCTGAAAAGGGAATTTGAGGTTTAAATCTTTAAAATTCTTCTCCTTATACAGTTGTGGGACCGCACAACGCACCAAAAATACCATGCGCACATCGTGCATACATCGTTAACACACCGTCCGCACATCGTCCACACATGGTGCGCACAACTGTGCGATTTAACAATCGTTCGCCCCGTTGTGCGCTTCTTTCCGCACAACTGTGCGATTTGATACAATTTGTTGATCAATAATACAGAATGACAAACATACGGAAGGCTCGTATGCACTAATGTACACTATATATAATTTAGATTATGTACAATTTCACAATGCGTGTAACACAGTATACAGTGACCGTTAAACTGTCAAGAATGGGGTTGGTTCCTCGGTAACAGAACAGGTAAATAACAATTTGATGAGTGACCAGAGTTGTACCTGGCCTTTGCCTGACACATAGAGCTGAGTGATATGTCATACCGTATGACCGTTATGAAAACACAACTGGACGTTTAATATTTGTTATTTAAATTTGTTTTGGTCTATAGCTCCCCTTCACCTGGTTTTCACACCTTGGCGAGTTACGTAAGTGCCCCGGGCAGGGGAAAACTACGGTCCAGGTACAAAGTGGCTATGTTAACCTGTGTTGCCGAGACTGTGTGTCGATTATGGTCGTTTAAAAAACAACGAAATCACCATTTCTAAATTTAAGAAAGTATAAACAGAAAGATAAGATTACAGATGTAGCTTGATTGTAAAAACATGGTAGAAAATCAAGTTTATATGTTTAAACACGAAACCGTATACATTGTTTAGCCATTCCTCAATTTACACCAACCATGATTCTCATCGCACAACGTCGTCGATTGTTCGCACAAATGTGCGCAAGCAATGATCGTCCAATTTTTTATCGTTCGCACTTCGTGCACACATCGTTCACACACCGTGCACACATCGTGCGCACACCGCACATCGTGTAACGTTGTGCGATTCCACAACTGTAAGAATGATTTCCCATGGTTGCTTTATTATCCAGGTGAGCGATACAGGCCCTCTTGGCCTCTTGTTTCTTTTTCTTCTCAACACATTTGACATACACAAATTTAATGTATAGGCATGCGTGGTTGTACAGAGGGATAAAAGTATCATAGTAATAGAGGTGTACTGCTGTTACATATAATACATTAAGTCACTAATGATATTCGAAGTTAAGTTTCCGAACAAATATAATGTATAGCCTATCATTTGCTGAGTCATTTCAGGCAGTAACAATTTCTGTTCTGATTTATGGACACAAGAAAAGTTGTTTAATTAACAGGCCAACATCTTCCGCAAAATGGCTGCTGCAGAATGGTTTCTGATTAGTCGATTTATGCATTGTCCAATATCCCGATGTAAAAATGTGCGCTGTCACTACATTTGTACGAATACTACTGCGATCTGCGTTGATACTTTTTATTTAACAAAATATCCGTGTTAGGTCGGGTCCTGATTGGTCGACATTTAGATATTGACCGATGTTATTGATTTTGTAAGTATATGTATTATGTAGGGTTGTCAACAGTTAGCCGGTTAACCGGTTACCCCGGCGAAAGACCACGAACCGGTTACCAAAATCCTTATCCGAAAAGTCGGACATTTACTCCCCCTTTTGGGAGCCCCACGTTTCCCTGGCTTAGACCTGCGATCAAAGTTGGATAGTTTTGTAATGAATACAGTGTTCAGGGACTACCTGACAGTGCTAATTTGTACTCTAATTGAAATACTGACAAAGAGATGTCGCCAACACTATTAAAAAATCTGAACAGATTTAAAAGGAAAGCCTGAATACAAAGTAGTGAAATATCAACTTTCTGAGATAGATTGCGCCTTTACATGCCATATGAAAAGGTTATCTGAAGAGGACACACTTAAATGAGCAAGCATGGGATACAACGTTTGTCAAGCTAATCTTGTTCTAAAGAATAATATTACCGCATATGACTTCGAGTACAGATGACTGTAATTGAATCCGTCTTACTGCATTCCGACATTCGTTGTCAATGAAATATACTTACTGAGGTTACATGAAACTATTTCCTTGTTAACCTTGAAATACACGAGTATACTATCATGCTAATTAATATATACAACATGTTTGTGGTGTAAATATGTTTTAGATAGAACATTTTCCAAACATATAATGTATTTGTTGCTGTATTTATTTGACTACCAAATTAACCAGTGACTCGATTGGTAGATTGTTCGAGTAACCAGTTACATAAATAAGACCGTAAAACGCTAGTATTATGGCATTGCGCTCATTGTCTGATGCATCACTTGCGACTACTGGGTTAGTTTCGGCACCTTATGGTGTAATGGTTCCTGTTTCGAGTAGATAGTGTTATACTTTAGTAAGTTCATGTTGTGAAAATATTCGTGATCTTTGTTCCTTTGTTCACTTTATTGTACTGACCGACTGACCACATAGCTTACCCTTACTGCCTGTGCGCATGTGTGTGATAGAATAGTCTTGTCTCAGTTCATAAGCCACCCTTATTTACATGTACATAAGTTACAATCTATTTGTTGATGACAAAGACAAAACTAATATATTGAATGAATATGTCTTAAGTATAACTAATATTGACGTTAGTAATACTGATGTGCCTATTTTATGCCCCGATCACTTATTCACGGATGGTCTCGCCGGATCCACTACGGATGGAAACTCACAGATGACCCCGGAATAGTATATAGCCGTGGTCCGCTACGGATACACCACAGTTTGACTATGGATAGGGGCTGGTTGACAACGTTGAGTGATACGGATTGCTACGGTTCGGTACGGTTTAGTACGGAAAGACACGTGTCACGGCGTATGCACTGCGGATTAATAACGGTTCGCTACTATTTTAGTACGGGTTAGCACGAATTAGAACGGTCTCTATAATAATTAATTTTAATGAAATTTGTGACGTTTTAAATAACTTTAAAGCTTGGGAAAGCCTCGGGTGAGGATGGAGTTAGTCACCATATGCTTAAATACACTGCTGATGCAGTCTGTAAACATCTTGAACTTCTTTTAAACTTTTCTCTATCTACCTGTATCTTTCCAAATACATGGAAAGTAGCAAAAGTCATGCCTCTTTTTAAACAGAGTAATATGCACTCTCTATCTAATTATCGGCCAATCTCTCGTCTGTCTACTGTCGGGTAAGTATTAGAAAGGGTCAGTTTTAATCACTTGCATAATAAACGTTTTGAAAATGCTTTTTTTATCAGTACCAAGCAGGTTATATGCCTGGTCATTCGACTGTTTATCAACTAATAGAAATGTATCACAACATTTGTTTAGACCTAGGAGAAAAGAAACAAACTTGTATGATATTCTGTGACATTTTCTAAAGCCTTGGACAGAGTCTGGCATACAAAGAGTATGTGTTAATAGCTCGTCCTCTGATGTTGGTATGACTGGGGCTGGAGTTCCTCAAGGCCTAATTATCGGGCTTCTTCTTTTTCTTATTTATGTAAATGTTATAGCTGATGAACTAGAATCAACAGCACGTCTGTTTGCTGATGACACTTCTCTCAAAACATCGTATTCATGTCGAGACATAGAAATAATTTTAAATAGAGATTTAGAAAAAATAAGATAAGTGGGCAAAAACTTGGCTTGTTACTCTGAATCCAAACAAAACTGAGTTTGTTTTATATCAAATTCAGATAATATTGATGAAGATCTTGACTTAATTTTTAGTGGAATGTTTTTGAATTTTCAGTAGTTTGCATAGTCATCTTGGAGTCGTTTTTAATTCAGATGCAAAATGGTTTGATCACATTGATGACATTTATAAATCAATTATGAAAACAAAACATGTCTTAAGAAAGGTTAAATATATGTTAAAGTGTGATGCTCTATTAAGAATTTACAAATCATTTAAATCAAAAGTAAGAGCCGGCTCAGCGTGAAGCAGCAAGAATAATAACTGACTTGCCATCTTATGCCAAAAATGATTTCTTATATATCGAATCAGAATTAGAATTACGTTCGGATAAGAGAGCTAGAAGAAAACTTCAATTATTATATACGATGAACATGAAAATGACTCCAAGCTACCTATCAAATATATTAACCCCTAGTAGGTGAAAACAATCCATATGCTTTAAGAAATAGTGACAACTATAGAATTCCAAATTATCGACTTTCTACTACAAACAAATCTTTCTTTCCGTCTACATTAAATAACTGGATTACTTTTAGATGATAATATTAAATCTCTGCCTCTCCCATCTTTTAAACTAGCTCTATCTAAACATATTCCCACAATTCAGCCCTGTTACTTTAGGTATGGCGAAAGAAAAATAAATATTATGCATACTAGACTAAGATATCAATGTAGCTCTCTTAAAGATGATCTTTTCCGTGTTTATTTAGTTCAGGATTCTAATCATGTAAATTGTGGTTTCCGTGGGAAATTGGCATTGGATCAAAGAATATTTTTTTGTTTTGATACTCTTTGTCTTTGAGGAATAATATTTAAAACAAGAAGGACTAATTTGTTTCAATGTTTTGACGCTGATAGGATAGGGCATAATATGACCAAAAATATCATGCTTACTTTCTAAAAATGAAATTATTCATCATCTGAAATAAAAGGGATGACCAGGAAACAAGCTCTAACATACAGAATATGAAGCCTTAATAGTTCCGTTGAAGCTAAAGCACGCATAAGTCATTGATATTTTCAGATTCGTTAGACTGTCATATACATGTACGCATTAAAACAATACACTTGATGTGTTGAGGTTTAATGGGGTAAGTCTCAAGTAGTGGAACAACGCACATTTAAGCATTAATGCCTGTAATGTAGTGGGTATTCATTTAAGCATTGAACTGTTTTTGTATGGTATTCATGATATAGTAAAATGACACAGCTTTGCAAGCAAACAACATAATGCGCGCTAGCGCATTATTATTTGTTTGCTTGCAAAGCTGTGTCATTCAAATAGATCATAAATACCATACAAAAAAAGTTCACTACTTATATTTACGTTTTCTCTGCCTTTTATGTTCTTTTTTAACTGATAATTTGTATTTAAAATTAAAAATGCCCGCCTTATCGACAGTCCACACAATTTCGTTCAATAGTTTGAACAGAGTATTGTCGCGTGCTGATTGGCATACAAACATTTTATTCCACAATTCAGTATCAATACAACTGCGTATGATATGTCTATATGGTGATTTAAGTTTATCAATAGAACTCTGAGCTGAAAGTTAGATTTGAAATTGTTTCGATTTCCCCCCGGAACAAATTTCGCGCATGGACAAATACAGTGAACACCGTAAATCCGACCTTGCCCTCCACGAGGGAGTTATTTTTGGAAGTTAATTCGAACTTTTCTCTTTGTTCATTTTGTTAAGAATCCAGGAATTAATTTATTTGTTGATTGTATGGGAACCTGACAACAGTCGGTAGATTCTATAACAGCGTCATTATTTGACATGTCGTCAGAAACTGAGGAACCATGGATGCGAGATGCGTGAAACTGATATCGTTTGAAGTGAGTGATCTTGCGACAGAGCACAGGTTTGTTACACATGTCTGAAATGTTTCTGTGTGCTGTGACTCATATCAGTAGGTCTGTTACATATGTGTCAGTACGTCTATAGAATATGTGTATTTCAGACATTTGTAACGAACCCCTGTTGATCAGTGCAGTGTAACAGACGATATTTCTGATAAATTGCATGAGCGTTAAAATTGTTTCCATTGCCGGCATTGGTGATTTCAACCGATGTGCATTTTGTACGATATTGCAGACCTTGGTCTTGTTTTCGTTCTAATAAAAGTGTATTTTATTTTATTTTTTATTTTGCACATAAATTTACAATGATATTGTCAAATCTCACAATGCCCAGCGATATTTCAGCAGCCGTCATGCTTATTTATATTGGATATTGTAGTTCCGGTTAGTGTTGTATTAATACGCTAAGAATTGTGTCTCGTGATGCATGGTAATTAAAGTCCCATCAACGACGCGTACACAGCTTTCAAAGAGGCTATATAGTGACAATGCCATGCAGATGTAAATATATTGCCTATGAATGGCATCTTAAAGCGGTTTAATACTTATATTTACAATTTCATGCGTTTCTGTCCTAAAAATAATAACTACGATATGACATATTTGAATATCCCGCCAATGTCTTCTTGAATGTTTACCCTACGCAAGCGCCTTTTAATGTGATGGAAATGGACCAATAAAGCCCGTGGAAAACAACAAAAATAATAATTCGTACAGTTTTATTTGGCAATGCTATCCAGTTATTTGTTTAAATTGAATTCACAATTGTTGAATGTTGAGCTGGCAAAACCCCCGGAGTAGACATTATATTGCTAGTAGACTGCATTGTGAATGCAGGAACAATAGACTTATTTTTAATCGTAGTATCCAAAACGAGAGTCAAACGTGTCTTCCGCATTAGGTCACGTTGATATTACTTCCCGCTTTCGGTTCATAGTATTATGACCCGAAACGTTATTTGCATGGTTTATAGTGGCATTGCAGCGCAAATGTAAATATATGTATATCTGATACTTTAGGTAACAGTTAATAACAAACGACAACCTTATGACAAATGTTTTGTTTTATTTATCTATGATCATCCTCTCGAAGTTAATACGGCTAGCTAATCATTTGAACTTTCTTTTCGGTTAGGTAACTTGGACATTCATCATAATAAGATTTTAAGGTACGTAAACATATCGTATTAAAATCATATCTTCTATGTATGTGCGATGATTTGGTGTAAATATTGCTGTTATTCGAATTACCAATGTTTAAGGTCGGGTAAGGTCAAAGGGGGAAATGAGAGAAAGTAACGAAGAAACAATGCAAGACTGAGAGAATAGACACAGAAAGATTGACTGAGAGGAAGTGAAGGAGAGCCAATACTGAATCATAAACATACTATGCTAACTTTAGTTTCGTAAAACTAACAAATGTTCATACACCATGTTCTAAACAAACAGTAATATCAAAATACGCGAGGAGAGGTATAATCTTACTTCGCTGTTAAGTAGTAATTATACTGTAAATAGTAAATATGATACAGGAAGGGAGTGAGTGCTTACAATATAAATATTCAGCAGGTTACCTCTGAGTTCTGAATATGTCCAATATCAAATATCTTTTGTGTCATGCTTTCAGGAACCTTTAATAGTATAAATTGAAAAAAATATTGAAAAAATAAATTTCTTTACTTTTTTATGGAAGCCCAAGCATAAGTTCTAATCACTTATCGTACTTAAATTTATTGCAAAAGATTTGTTTAAGCAAATCTCGACACATGGAAACTTCTTTGTACTTACACTTGTTTTCTCATATTTTTTTACTGGTATATATATACTCAATTAGAGAGTATACTAATTTAACCCTACATTGAGAGATAAGTGAGAGCAGTTTTAAGCGGAAAATAAAGTGTGGGATTAGAAAACCATGCAGTGAGGTTTCTTGCTTAGATCAATCAGTCCTGTCCATATATAGAGAAATCAGTATTGGAATTCAAAAAAAGGACAAATATGGGTATTTTGAAGAAAACTCATATTTTGCCCTATTTTTTTTTTATATAATTTGAGTTTGAATGATGGTTGTGCTGACACAAACGGTTTCTGTTTTATAAATAGAGCAAAGCTCATATTTCGATTGATTCCATGTGATATTCTGCAACATATTTGGAAGAAATGTGATTTAAAATATTTGTATTGTTCCAAAATATTTTAATCTGACGTTGGTCATTTTGATGAAGGCAACTGTCACATTAAATTACAATTTGAGCTATATAATCCCCCAACACATATTTCCGCTTTATCATTCTCATTCTAATTTGTCGATGCAGGGACTGATTGAATCTAAACAGGGAAAATTTAAATATGACCTTACCCTTGACCTCAGCCTTATCAAATATGACCTTGTGGAGCTATAGATGGGCACACATACTTTCTTCGTCAAACTATTTTTAGACACAATAACTTTTGATTGATTACTTGTTTAAGATAAATCTACTACAATGGTGGTAGTCAACAAAGACGAAAATGACGTATCAGAGAATCAAGCGAACAGGGATAAAATACCTAAAGCTATAGATGGCGAATGGGGTTGGCTTGTGGTCCTCTCATCCTTCATGCACAATTGTCTCATCGATAGTGTCAGCTTTACTTTTGGGATATTTTACAAAGTGCACTCTTTGAATTTTTTTGAACAATGATCGCAACCCCGTGTTAGGCAAATGTTGACTTTTGAATGTAAAATGAGGGTTTTTAGTTGCACTGGGAATTCAAACTAACCTGTTGTGGTGTATTTACCTGAAAAACTGTGTGCGAGCCACTTAGAATTGAAATATTCGATATTTGTATTATATATTTTTCGAATAAAGACAGAAAAATACACAAATGCAAACTGAAAGATATTGGTGTGGATTTGGAAAGAGGTGTTATTCTATCATGCTTATTGGCTTCCTAGCCAGTTTTCAATTATATGAATGCTACATAAACGCATAAAGCGATTAAGTTTGCATCTGACGTGCGTTTCTTGTTTTGTTTGAAAGCACCGCTGAACGTCTTTATTCACTTAAATTCCCGAAGGAAAAACAATAAAAATCTCATCCCGCCTCGATTAACACAAGACAACCGTTAGAATCATTTTGGTAACGTTAGGCTGTTCCAGGAATCTTGTTTGCGCTGCCGACACAGACACTTCAATATAAACACATATAAGGGAATATCTATATTAAGGTTTACGATAATTTAATACTTAGAACGCAGATAAAAGGTCTGAACGGGATTTTCCAATGTTCATGCTGGTGTAACATGAAAAAGTGACCCGCGTAGAAAACCTACCCGGGGTCCAAATTCCACGTAGGAATCTTACCCAGGCATCCGTAGATAACTGACTCATAACCGTTGAAAAATCACCCATAATCCGTAACAGATGTCTACGGATTTTTTGAATTTTGTAACATTATATAAATCTGAAATTGTACCTATAATCTGGTCCAGGCGGATCCAACGTAACTAAAACACGAATTCGCGCCCAGAATGTTTAGTTATATTCCGGGAAGATCAAGGTAAAATATCACCAACGGCTTTATTGATATATGTATCACCCCGATAACACTGAAAACCATTTACGATACAAAACCTGAAACACGAGTTGATACTACTTATAAAAAAAATAAACAACATTTAGAACTCTTTGAAAGGAAAGGGGGAGGGGCTGTCCACATCCAAATATTGGAAGTTATGTCTGAGTACCGATATATTGTTCAGATTACTCACAAACACTCTCACACACAACCCCTCCCCCGAAAAAATATGATATTCAGGAGCGATCCGATACGACCTGAGGGCATTGTAAGTGTATAATTATACCCCCGCAACGAAGCTAGGGGGGTATACTGGAATCACCCTGTCTGGATGTATGTCAGGATGACTGTTTGGATATCTGTCTGTCTGTCGTCTGCAGTAACTTGTCCGGAAAACTCCTCCTTAATTAACAGGTGGATTTCATTGAAACTTTGCATGAATGATCAGTATCTTATGTCATTGTGCACCGGCATTTTAATTTGGGATTCCGACCCTTTTTGATGGAGTTATGCCCCTTTTTGAGAAATACTTGTCCGCGCAACTCCTCCTTAACGAACAAGTGGATTTCATTTAAACTTTGCATGAATGACCAGTATCTTATGTAGTTGTGCACCGGCATTTTAATGTAGGATTTCGACCCTTTTTGATGGAGTTATGCCCCTTTTTGAGAAATACTTGTCCGCGCAACTCCCTCTTAACGAAAAGGTGGATTTCATTGAAACTTTGCATGAATGACCAGTATCTTATGTAAGTGTGCACCGGCATTTTAATTTGGGATTTCGACCCTTTTTGATGGAGTTATGCCACTTTGTGCGAAATACTTGTCCGCACAACTGACTCCTTAACTAACAGGTCGATTTCATTGAAACTTCGATGAATGATCGGTATCTTATATAGTTGTCACCGGCAATTTAATTTGGGATTTCGATTTTTTTTTTATGTAGGTATGCCCCTTTGTGCTGTATACTTATTACTGGTGGGAGACTATGGATTGTTTTGTAATGCTTTGCCTTAGTAAGCCTTTAACTTAAAGTTCTGGTTTATATAGCAGCGAGGGTATTAGTTAGCCTTTGACTTACAGTTATAGTTACATTGTATGCTTTATTATTGAATCACTTATATGTATTACATTAATGTATTATTTTTTTTCTCAATGAAGAAACAGTTGAATCAGTTAAAATAAATTCCAATATGAATACAAAGCATCAGCGAGTATAGCGATGCGATTATCACCTTTTAAGACAAAAAGTAGATGACCCAGAAAGTTTGGACCCCGTCCTCTTACAATAATGTACAGAAATGTAGTCAACAATGCTCTGCGTTTAAATATTATGAAAACATCTGGTATTTAAAATCAAAACTGTGACATTTTGGTATTTTATTATATGGCCTCTATAACGAACCTTATAAGTGTAACAGGAGAGCGACACCTGGTCAGCTTTTGCTGTTGTCCGGGTTCTAAGATTTAAGGAGAGTTGAAAACGACGCAGATTTATTTGCAGATATAATATGTATTTATTCAATATGACATAAACATTGAACAAACACGATGGTACGACACACTCGCTCTCGCTCGGGCCCCACACTCATTCACAATCCGTGCAATTACATTTATAATATCCCCGTCCACTCGTATTTTTTTTAACCTAGGCTACTATCCCTATATAAATTTATAATGCTGGCTACATAGCCCTAAATCCGTATCTGTAGTGGTCAAGGAGAGGTGAGAGAGAGACAGCACGACTGGTGCTTAGAGATCAACTCTCTGACGCTCACATGTATAGCAAACGCATTAATACATTTCTATATAATGCATTACGACTTGACCAATCAGAACCCTTGTAGGACTCATCCTGGCTGATTTAACCTATCAACAGGCGGTTTTCTCCAGTATACGGAAGTAGCCATATACAAATTATCGGATGATATACAGGTAGATCGTAACACAGTTCATTTAGATTCAACAATAATTGCCCCTAACACAAAATACTTTATACCTAAACTCCATGTATATTCTGCACACAATCTATAAGATAATAACATACATAATATAACATTTCAATGTACATTACATGTTCTCCTGACACACTCTGTCACATAACAATTAGCAAGGGATTTTCTTAAACCATGATATAAGAAAGGGTCATATTAGGGAAGGGAATTTTTAGTAGTGTTTAAAGTATAGATTTTCAGATGATAGATTATTTTTGCCTCAGCCTATTTTTTTTCAATTAAGCGAGTGTGTTCAGATTTTAAACTATCTGTTCAACGTCGGATCTATAATGGAATAAAATAATAATAATAACTTCTTGCATATAGATACATTGTATGACAATACGGCACTTCGCTATTATGTCACAGCGTGGGACCCCGCAAATGCGTACAGCGCGGGTTCGGGATTGTGTAACACTTGCTTTGTGCAGGTTTTTTTTAATTAATAACAGTGATTTGGTGTGTGAGGTGATGATGATTTGGGGGTTGGAAAAATGGTTAAATTCGTGGTTGCCATGAAATTCAAAAATTATCCGGCTACAGTTTCTACAATCGGAAACACGACCTGGGTACAATTTATATCATATAAATGTGACCCGGGTACATTTGCGACCAAAAACAAATAACCCGGGTACATTAATACCAATGGCAAAACGAACCGGGTACAAGTTTCACGTGAACCAATAACCCGGGTACATTTTCTACCATGAAAAGATGACCCGGGTAAACTTTCTACAACGGAAAAACGACCTACATTTTAGGTCCACATTCTAGCATGCAAATGTGACCAGGGTATATTTTCTACCGTGAAAAATAAATCCGGGTACATTTATCACAATCGAAAAACGACCAAGGTACAATTTCTACAATGGAAAAATGACCCGGGTACGTTTTATACGACGGAACAATGACACGAGTACAATTTATACCATGGAAAAACGTCTTTTAAACGACTTTCGTATATTTTCTACCGTTCCCGTTACCGGCAAGAGGCATACATAACTATTGAGCTATTTAAATAAAAAGGTGATCTAGTTAGACTTTCAATGTTCTACTGAATGTATCAAAGGGGTGCAGTAATTGTATATAACACGAGCATTTAGCCTAGTAGCATATCAAATTATTGAACGAGTTTAATACATTTCGTATTATGTTGACACAAGTGTTAAGATTTTTTTTATCACATATTTTATATTATCAGTAAGTTTCAATTAATTTTACATAATCTTGATTATTGTGATTACAGATATATACACAGTGCACATTATTGCATACGATCCTTCCGTATTATGCACGGTGTGCGCACGCTGTTTTTGGTGCGTTGTGTGGTCACACAACTGTACATAGCCGTATTACACAAGATATCAATTCCACTTATTTACCACCATCCCTTCAATGCATTTAAAGAACTCATGTTTAATTTATTTCCGTTAAATGTACACTAGATCGCTTTAAAATGACCGAGTAAAAATTGAATTTTACGTAAGTCTAGCTTGTTAAAATGTCCATGCTGACAAAAAAATAGATGTCAATCATGCTAAAAGCTGACGTGGTAAAATTCTATTTACTTTGTACTGTGTTATACAATAACTTATACGTTAATGTGATAACGTTATTGTTATATGATGGTTACAGTTTGAAATGTTGTTTTATTGAAGGATGTTTTAACACGAACATATCGCAGCCTCCCAAAATACACACGCATACACTACACACATGCATCTTGTACACAGGGAAGGCCGTCCGTAAATTACCTTAGCTGTTAATAGGACGTTAAACAAAATAAAAGCAAACTAAACCAAAACCACGTCAGTATTTAATGTGATAGTGTTTTCATGAACCGGGAAACATAAATGACATTCAAATTGCCTGATTCTTGCCATTACACACGCAGTGCTGTTTTCCTTCATTTTTGCTTCGGATTAAACATGTTAATTGTTCTTTTCTCGCCACCGAGTCTTGCTCTGTACCAATCAAGGTCTGTGAGAAACTCTTCTTGTCAGAACGTAATAAATAACCAATTTTGTTGAAATTAAAGATCGTTCGTGTTGTTTCTAATTCGAGATTTTAGCATGTCGGTCGTTTCATAGGTAATATATTCATCATGAATATTCATTCGTTAAATCATACATGTGCATGGCGAAAAGTATTCAATGTATTTGAACTCTCGCTATGCTTTAACACGTTCGAGTTTTATACATTTATACAAGACAAACATATTAATCTCTGTTAAGGTAAGAGAAACAATGAAACATACCGCTGCATAATTGATACCAACAATTTTCGTTTATGTAATAGTTTCCATTTATAGCATCGATATCGGTGACCTTTACTTTTGACCTACCCCAGCCCTATTCATGCATCTTGAGAAGCGATGACAGTTTTTTTCCGGTATATTTCTATATTGAAGTAATTTCGACCTTGGCCTTTGTTTAACTTCCTATTAACAGTTAAGATCAGTTAAGGACGTTTAGTGTATGAGTGCTTGCGTGTGTGTATGCAGGAGACAGGGTATGTTAGTGTGCTTGCCTCCTTGTGATAGCGCGGATCTGATGCCGACTTTATAGTGCTATCTCACTTAAAAACCATGCCGAAGGCACCCATCACAGCATTCCGTTCGGTCACATTACACTGACAACGGGTGAACCAGTTGTTTCTATTACCATAAATACTGAACCTAAAGCAGGGAGAAACAAATACCATTTTTAAGGACTTTGGTATGTCTCGGTCTGGGGTCAGAACTTATTGTCTTTATCACCTGTACGAACGCTCAACATTAAGGCCAGAAGTGAGGCGTTGCCAAGCAAGGCGCTAGGAAATAAAAGGTAGTTAGAAGTAGAAAGAAATATATAGATCTCAAAGATTACAATGGGTGCAGCAAAGGACTTGGGGCCTTATTGGTCATGTTTGAAAATTTCAACTTTATTTACCATATCCTTTTATCAACATCATATTGGTTAATTAGGGCTATCTTTCTTTGTGTATATTTTTTCTAACGCGCATGAGTAGATGTCCCACCAAAGCAATAAAATTACGTTGCTATGCAGAAATAACCAAAATATGGTGTTTTGGACAGTAAGCATGCAGAAATGAAAGCCTCCTCATATGACAAACAAAATTCCTTTCTACCGATTAACACTGATATGACAGTTTTTAAGCATGTCAAATATTTATTTGTTTGGTGCATGCGCAGACTTTTAAAAATTGAAAAGTGTTCAGTTATTTTCCTTCTAAGTGGCGAATTTTCAATCAAAAAGAGCACAACAGACGATATTCGCGCATTTTATTATAAAAATGCGGGTGTATGTCTCTCTTTGTAATGTCACATGTCTCCTAATCCAGTGTCGAATGAATTTGAAATTTCATATTTGCGTAATTCATTTATTCCAGATAAGGAATATAACGAATAATTCCAAAAATCCCCGACGAGGCTGGAAATTACACTTAACGGCCCTAGTCCTTTATTCTGTTCGCTGTTGTGTCCCCAAATAGAGGACACCAAAGCAAGTCCCCAATTCTGCAGGGGGTTCAGGCATAAGTCGCCTCCTACGATACATGCAATGGGTAACAGCAGGTGTATTCTTTTCCAGATCCCCCACCTGCAGGGGTGCATTGGTATGGTTCGTGCATAGAGGTTGATGTTTCCTTTTCTTAAGATCCGTTTCACAGGACGGAGTAAAAATTAATGGCTAGGGTGTATGTTGTCTACAGCTCCCCGGGTAGAATTTCTACGTAGAGAAACGGGTAAGATTTGTATCGTAGAAAAATGACCACGGGTAGGTTTTCTACGCGAGTCACTTTTTCATGTTACACCGGTATGAACGCAAATCGGTTACATACCTATTTACCATGGATTATGTATGTATCCGCTTTTCGTGCATACCGGCATGACATTGAATAACATGTCATTCAATCCTCACATATAACAAATATACCTGATAATAATATGTTGTTCAATCCTCACTTATAACAAAATATACCTGATAATAACATGCGATTTCCCGTCATTGCTGAATATCTACCTTAATGCTATGCATTCTTTGGTCCTCGTTTATTGACATCAAAGGCCCCGTATCGGCAGCGTTGATAAACAGGTTTGACTGTCGACGTGTGGCGATAGCAGACGGAGTAGTATCCAGTGTGGGATTGTTCCTCTCCACCTTCTCGCCAAACCTTGATGTCATGATTCTTTTGTATGGTGTCGTAGGAGGTACGTTTACTACTGAAATAAAAATTGTAGTGCACCTTGTATTCATCCTTTATGTATTGAGTGAAAACAATTCATATTAAGAATAATAAAAAATGAGAAATATGATACAGTGGCAAAATCTTAACTTAAAGTCAATACGAAAATACAGTAATAGGAACACAACACCCCCCCCCCCCCCCCCCCCCAAAAAAAAAGAGAAAATACAAAGATGGCCCGAAACCAAAGTAGGAGACAAAAACGCAGATGCCGTGGAGGGACTAGCGTTCCCTCCTCCATCTGTGACATTGTCGTAATGTGTCTATTATAGATAAATGTATGTAGCTCACCAACTATCTTAGGTGCAGTGAGCATTTCTTATTATGGTTGACATTGGAATCTTAAGTTGAAAGGTAGAAACCATTTTATGATTTTTACCAGGCTAGCTAGATACATATCCAAAGTCTGACTATAAGAAAGATGTGGACAAACAGGACAAAAGCACAAAACACAAGAAAAACCTTTATTTTTAAGAATGAGTACGAAAGAGAAACACTGCTTGTTTTGCAAAAAAATACATTCTCAAATGAACCAAAAAAATGTTTCATGTTCGTTCATTTGTGTATATTTACGTCAAATACAATATACAGCTATACTTACATGTATTATTAATATTACTGACGTCAGGTTTTGGAATTGGACTTGTGTACATGGCTTCACTCGTAATCGTGAGTTACTACTTCGACAAACGGCGAGCACTTGCTACAGGAATTGCCACCTGTGGATCTGGTGTTGGAAGTTTCGTGTTCGCTCCAGTGTACGAGTTTCTGTTGGAAACCTACGGTTGGAGGGGAGCAATATGGATTGTTGCAGGGATAATGTTTAACTGTGTTCTATTTGCCATAATATACAGACCTCTCACTACACACGGGCGTGAAACGTCTTCAACGGGATATGTTGGAACACTTAATGATGAGAATAATACCGAAAATACAACAAGTGATACAGACGTGAGGTTCAAATCACAGATATCCCAATGCATCGCAAAAACTCAAAAACTTGCACAGCTGCTGGACGTTTCACTTTTTACTAATGCAGGTTTTGACTTGTTCTTACTGTCTAGTTGTATCGTTGCCATGGGTACGTATACTGAGTTGCAATCCCCTCGTTTTTTCTTAATCAAAAATTGAAATATGATTCATCTTCTTGACAGAAGTAAGTATCACTTTTAGTTTTTGTTGCTGAACTTCAAAACGCTTATACAAATAATTTTTTGCATCTTTTTTTTCTTGATACTCGCACTAAATATTGTAATTTACATATCTTTGACCAGCTAATAATGTAAATTACAAGATATTGCTTCAGTATTGTCAAATTACAACATCTTGCTTGAAAACATTTCATCATTTACAAGTAAGATTTTTTATACGTTTCAACAGGTTCGCAAGTTCCATATAATTTCCTACCAGCTTCGGTCCTGGAGAAAGGTTTATATGAGACTGACGGCGCACTCCTGATATCCGTTTTGGGCATCGCTACAACCCTGTCGATGGTCATAGTCGGACTGGTGGCCGACTATCCCTGGGCGGATAGTCTTATCGTAGGGGGTGTGGCTACATGCTTTCTCCCGTACTACAATGACTTTAGCTCTTTGGCTATATACTCCGTGATTATGGGAATTCCATTAGGTAGGTACATATATTAGTTTCTATGTAATTTATCATATGTAGGTATTTTAGGATATTGATACCCGAGGAGATAGAATATGATCATGAAATAGTTGTCAATTGCCGACGGCAACATCGTCATAGTCAGTGAAAAGTCGTTTTAACGGGCAATTGTTTGTGATGTCATAATGTAACGTCTTCCTGTAAAAGCCACTAAGTATACCTATGTGGGATTAATAGAATCTCTCACCCCCTCTCAACCCGAGAAGAAGATTCTTAGGTTGCCTAACACGAGGTTTTGTCGAGTGTTCAGCATCTTGCCCTGGGGGATGGTATTCCACTTTCTCACCCTGGAGGGGGTGAATGATTCTTCTTCTTACCCTGTTCTCTCGTTGTGTATCATACAAAATATAATGCTAACGTTACATGCTAAATTCAGGGTTGACATGAAGTTAATGCATTGTTGAAATGACGTCATTGCAATGTTGACGTTACGTCATACAATTGTTATTACAAGGGGAATCCCCCGTCTCAACCATAGGGTGAGGCAAAAATATCCCACACCATGAAAAGCGTGAATATACCTGTCCAGGGTAAGAGAACCACGCTTCCCACATGAGTATTTCGTTTGTTACACGTGGATCTTATATCAAAAGATGTGGGGGAAATATCATTTGATTATTATCTGGAAAGGTAAGAAAGACCTTGACATTTACTTTAGTTTTAGTTTCAGATATATCAGCAATGTTTTATCTTTAGATAACAAGAAATTAAAAAAACACGAAACGTTAAACCCGAAATTTACAGATTACTAGAAAGTTAGGATTATTAACTTTGGATGCGCGAACCTTAAAAATTAAAGCGCTGTACAGTACATATCGATATAAGGACTCACACAACTAAATCAGCCCATCAGTAAGTGTATCATACGTTTGTAGTTCCTATTTAAAATAAGTTCCGGCTAATTACTGGGCCAATGAAGGAGTTTAATAAGGAACTGATGACAGATTTTTAGATAAATGAAATGTTCAGGTATTTAACTTTTAAAAAAATATATACTTGATATATTTCCATGTCTGTGTGCGGATTTGCACAGGGGCAAAATGTCTGGGGGCGTTTCTGTTTTGGGTCACCGGTTTTGCTTGTTAACTTCCAGTTGTCAACTTCTTGGCGCTGTGACACTCCAATATGCCACTAAACCTACCAAAAAAGTCATTTTGTAGCCTTTG
This sequence comes from Mizuhopecten yessoensis, assembly GCF_002113885.1. NCBI lineage: Eukaryota > Metazoa > Mollusca > Bivalvia > Pectinida > Pectinidae > Mizuhopecten > Mizuhopecten yessoensis. Next base: position 1,572,299 of record NW_018408918.1, read on the forward strand.
CAAGGTATGAATTTATGAATCTAGACAGTTGTCACTAGTTTTTAACTTCAAATATTAAGGTTATTAGCTAAAATGTTTGGTAATAACATATAGTAAATGATTTAGTTGTGTGAGTCCTATAATTGTAAAGAGGAATAGACCTGTTTTTTCTGTGTTTACTTGTGTGAAAATTAAGCACCTGAGCATGAAATGTAAAGCTATAGAAAATATAGCTACTATGGAATTATGTTAAGTTGGGGAAAAAAGGAAATTCAGATAATTATCATCGGTTCAAATTTTATTTGTGTCGTAGACATATATAGTATTACATGATTATTATATAGCTAATTCATGTATATTAAAAGTAGTGCTGGTTTAAAAGGAATAAAATTGCATTAGGCATATCATACTTGTAATTCATTCGAGTTATGTTTCCTTTAATTCTCGTTTTTGATTTTTGATAAGAATTTATATCAAATAGATCAAGTTTATATCCGAAAGAGCTTACCCGCGATGGATATCGTGTTGTAAAGAACACTTGTAACGACATTATGAATCTTCTCCCCACTAAAACAGCAATAACCTTACACATCTCACAAAGGTAAATGATTATATGTTAACATACGCATGCGTATCTTTTTGTATAGTTAGATCCATAGATGGTTCTGATAAGTGTCAGAAAAATATCCGTTGAAATGAAAAAAAAAAAAATTATCATATTCTTTATTAACCATGCAGCATCCTTCATAAAACTACTGATATGGGCATATATATATATACATTTATCATAATTTCAATATTGACGGTACGAAATATACTGATATGGACATATGTATATTATAATTTCAATATTGACAGGTATGTGTCTGTCTCTTCCTACGATAATCGTGCTGGAGTTCCTCGAATTAGAACGATTGCCAAGCGCGTTTGGATTGTTGACCTTTTTTATGGGAATATCAACCATAATTGGACCTCCGATAGCAGGTAATAAAATTAATTATCTTGTCTAATCCTTAAAAAATCATAGAAGTTAACTAGCCAGAACATAAATATCTGCTACCTTGCTGGTACTTAAATAAGTCAAACTACAATTGAATGTTAATACAGAACCGGATATACTGAATGCCTCGTATATCTGTCAGTCAGTATTGTGTCTAATTGAAGTGTTTAACGATTTATGCTAACTTGGATATGTCAAATATATGTATATCTCGATGTTTTTATGCGTAATTTCAACGTCTTAGATACAATAATTAGCCTAATCTGAGTTTAACGCAAATGCTTTGTGAATACCACCATACCCTTTTTTAACACAGAGATCATTCACGTGCATATTAATGTGTATATTGATACCCATTACAGACTTAAACTAGTTTCGGTGACTCCAGGACAGTCATCATGACTGTAATTTAAAGTGCATCAAAACAAATATCTTAAGTGTATAAAGGCTATATAATAGTTGTTTATATATGTATAATATTATGTAGCGCTTATATTTTGGTTGGATTAAAGCGATAAAGTGAGACTTTTGTAAAAAAAAAAAAAAATATTAGATCAGGAAGATATTTTGTTAATGTTATATTAGTCCATTTAATTATCAGTTTACGGAATATTCAAGTTGTGTTCTTCTCTTTTTTCAGGTTTCCTAGAAGACATGACCGAAAGTTACTCAGCAGCCTTCTATTTTGCAGGAGCTACCTTTGTATTAGGTGGAATTACTTGTTTACCCATACGATTACTCATTAAATGTAATTCACCTGTTTTAGACACTGACGTACCCACTGCAGATGTTGTCGAAATGACACACTTGTAATTATATATGTGTAAGATGTACTTCCAGTGCGATACGGAGATAACATACAAAATATTTACTCTACCTTGAAAGTACTGAATTTGAAGACTATTGTGTATTATATATCGCGTATCTAGTTATTAATGGTAAAAGTACAAAGTTGTTAAGGTCATTTAAAGCACATCATCCAGATGCAAACACGGAGCTCTGGATTTGACCAAGTACCATTAAACAAAACAAATTACATAGTCAGCCTAGGTTCTTACACGGTTTTGAGCATCAATTAGCCTCTCTTAAACGGTTTTATGTTTCCCGTTTAATTTCTTCTGTATCCAAGTTGCATACTGAGCCTTTATTCCAGGCATTTTTATAGCTTTAATTTGCATCGTTCCGCAAGGTTATAATCACATAATCAACGCAATTAAAATAAAACTGAAGAGTCCTTAAACTCTAATTCGATCTAAAAAAGGTCAAAAGATAAACAAATCACACTGAGACGTTTGAAATAAGACCAGGTGTTTCGTAAGGGTACTCGTTTTCAGCTTCAACAACGATAGGTCTTTCTTGAAAAATTAGAAAAATCTAAATAATGTCACGTCCTCATAGCGAGATATAGGGTTTTGGCAAAAAAAACAGACAATCTAATGAGCATACTAAAAAAAACCAGACATACTAATGAGCATTATAAAACAGACATACTAATGAGCATATTAAAATTCAGACATACCAATGAGCATAATAAAGACATACTTATGAGCATAATAAAAAAACAAACATACTAATAAGTATACTAAAAAACAGACATACTAATGAGCATAATAAAAAGCAGACGTACTAATGAGCATAATAAGACAGACATACTAATGAGCATAATAAAAACAGACATAATATTGAGCATAATAAAACAGACATACTAATGAGCATAATAAAAAGCAGACATACTAATGAGCATAATAAAAAACAGACATAATATTGAGCATAATAAGACAGACATACTAATGAGCATAATAAAAAACAGACATACTAATAAGCATAATAAGACAGACATACTAATGAGCATAATAAAAACAGACATAATATTGAGCATAATAAAACAGACATACTAATGAGGATAATAAAAAACAAACATACTAATGAGCATAATACAGACATACTTATGAGCATAATACAGACATACTTATGAGCATAATACATACATACTAATGAGCATAATACAGACATACCTGTACTAATGAGCATAATAAAACAGACATACTAATGAGCATAATAAAAAACGGCCGTTACGCAATTGAGCGATTCTTTTGATGCACATTAAAGTATCAAACAAGTATTCTCGTCTCATCTTCAAGGTGACGCACACTGAATCTACGATTTTGTCATGACATATTCCAGGGGCGCAGAGAGTGTAAGTGAGGCAAACCCCTAAAATATCGAGGATGGGGCAAAATAGCCATTGTGACCATTTTGATTGACAAGTTGAAATCTGTCAGTTGTAGCTTGGTCAATAATTTATTATACTGAAAATAATCATACAGGAAATGGGATGTTTTTCATGTCATTTTGACATATTTCTAGTTCAAATTGATTTATTGGAATGCGTGAACATTATGATAACTCTGAGGGTAACAACACCAATGCCTATGTATGACTAAATGGCAAATGATATCACGTCATAATACAGTGTAGCGTAATCTGATCGCGCTTTCATTTTAGAGCTTCAATCAAATAAAACTAACTTACGTTTGTTTTTGTTATATGCATGTTATTTTACGTACTTAATCAATATGTGTTTTATAACTTACATATCATGGTTGATATTAAGAAAGCAGATAGTACTAATACGGTTAGAGTTATTTAATAACATTTTTCTTTCACTTCTTAACCGTGATCTTCTTGTTCAACTCGATCTTTGTCAAAATCAGTTTCACTTGTCATATACAAATCGTGACCATACGAATGTCAAATAAATGGGCTTTACATGTCTTTTTTCATTTCGATAGCTCTGAAAACACATGATTTACAAAGCCAGCCGTGTGTCACAATAAAAAAAACGTCAAACCTAAAACGAAATGACGTCAAAAGAATGTTACACGATTGTGCGTCGACATCTGACATTACGTCTATAAGTGCAAGAGGACGTGAAAAACAGGGTAAAGTGAATTTATCGCGCTTTTTTGTATATCACTGAATGGGTGTGTAATCAGCAAGGCGTAATTGATTCACTATCTATCTACCTGATGTATGGATCGGAGTTTTTTTAAACAGAGAAAAGCTTATTTTAAATTTTTTTAGAAAGAAACAGCTTTTTTGTTGTTGTAAAATAAAACTTATTCGAAAAGATAAAACATTCCGGGTGAAAAACATCAGACAATGCTCCAATTGAGATATAGAGCTGGGGTGAAAAATCGTGCCGGTTGAGAAAACGTGTGGCCTATGCCCTTATGTATTGCAATATTTCTCACCCGGTTGAGAAATCGTGCAGGGATGAGAAATCGTGGTGCGAACGCAGCAATTTTGCACGATTTCTCACCCGGGTGAGAAATCGTGCCGTAAGAAAAAGTCAAAAAGTTCAATGTGTCTGACTTAAAAAAATCTCCAAATTTCATTAAAGGCAAAATATGAACTTATATTAATTGATAACTAGACCCAAGAACTTTGGCTTGAGCACAGAATCTGAGTTTGACCAAGACAACAGTATCATGAAGATGGGCCCTGCTCAGTCCCTATTAAAGATATATGTCTACTGCATAGAGAATAATGAATAAATTAACAATTTAGTTTCGTACCATGCGAGTTAATTACCACGAGGACCGAGTTACAGAAAAAGGCGCTATACACACACTGGAATTAACTCAATAACAAACATTTTTCCAGGTTAGCTATCTTATTACTACTTGTATACACCGTATAAATAGATTGTTTATCATAAGCATATATGTGTAATGACGTACATTACTATTTGTTTTTCTGTTTTACGTCATTCATCTATTGCTGTTATATTGTTATAATTGCTTAAAGTATATTGTCATGATTTTGTTTATATTGTTATGTTATAATGAATACTATAAATAGAATTGTAGTTAATTGTAAGAGTTACTTCCCTTCATAAAGTAAAATAAACATTGTTTCTTTGCAATGGTGACTTATCAAACTTTAAAGTACATATTTTTCGGTGATTGGTTGACGGGTACCATACAACTTGGGTGTAATATCAACGAATACAAAGCCTTACATTTATAAAAGCGAAAGCAAAATACATCATTCATCTATAAAGACAGATATTGTATATACAATGTACTGTATAGCCAAGTCAATCTATTAATGGCGAACAGTTAATTTGACGATTTATTAAGCTGAGACATGTACTTAAAGTCAGGTTTCACTATACTTCACTAATATTCACTATCGTATTCCTCTGCAGGTTCGAGGAAATAATTAACCTGCTGTATCCCGCGGCATGTCGTCAGAGGCGACTAATATTGGGGTCTCTTTATATCTTCTACTAAGGGGACATTGAAGAAACCAGAAATGTAACTGCTGCCCCTAGTGCACATATGGGATATATCCTTTCCTTTTCTCACTTCCCTACAGATACCTTTCAATGGTTGTCTTTATATATGGCATTGGCTGTTGCGAGATAATTAAACTCCATACAAACAAAAAAATCTCAGGCCAAACAAAAATTGTTTGTTTCCGGTTACCTTACCTACCTAAATTTTGTTTGCCTAGCCAAAACATGTTTGGCAATTTTCAAGGAAACACTGTTGAAGTCAAAATCACTCCCTATTTATTAACCTTGTGAAATATTGAGAAAAACAATTACTTTACAAATTATCTACCTTCCCTAATTTTTTCAAACATGTAACGGAAAACAAACATGTCTCTTGTTTAGCCTCACTATGGTTATATTATCTTCAGAAACTGGGACAAGATTACATCTGATAAGTAAAATGTTATATATTGGTCCCTGCAGGAAGGCCGTAAGAATTGTACCTGCTGCCCCCATTGCATGATCGTAAGAGGCGACTAAATTTGGGATCTTATCTTTTCTCTTCTTTCTAAACAACTTTCTTCTCCCTTGACAATGCCTCACTTTTTGCCTTTAGTTGAGCGTTCGCCCCGTTGAGGAAGGCTTTGGGTTCTGTCCCCTGGCCGAGACATACCAGGTTCTGTAAAAATGGTAGTTACTACTCCTGCTTAACGCTCAGCAATTTAGGAGTGAGACGACAGGTTCGTCCGATGTCAGTATTATGTGACCGGGTGGGGTGTCCTGCTGGTTCTCTTTGGCAGTATGTTTCAGTGAGGGACCACTATAAAGTCGGCACCAGTTCCACGCTATCACAAGGAATCAACCAAGAACATATCGCAGCCTCCCAAACCACACGCATACACTACACGCATGCATCTCACACAATGGGAGAGGCCGTCCTTAAATGACGCATGGCTGTTGATAAGACGTTAAACAATACTCAACTAAACCAAATTAAACTTACCAGATTGGACTTAAATGTACTAAATCTATGGTACACATGTACAAATCTATCTGCTAAATCAGCTATATTAATTATCTGGTATACGATGTGTAATCAATGTAAATACACACTATGTGACAATGCAGCTATTTATAGTAGCGCCATACACCCGTATACGGTCCAATAGTGTGTGTATATAAAGTAACCTGGACTACTCTTACCTGCCTTTAGAAAGTCTGGACGAAACCGAAGGAAAGCCTCAAAGGTTAGTAAGGAGATTATATGTTGACACCAGCATTAGAATTTCTTCAATCAACCCTTCAAACACTTGCTGCTGCGAATGGAAGTATGAGGCACCAATGACCGTGTTACAGAATAAATTATGTAGACGAAATCGAAGGAAAGCGTCAAAAAGGAGTAAGGAGTTTATATGTTGATACTCTCACAAGCGTTTGCAGTTTCTTGAATCAACTTTTCAAACACTGCAGGGATATGGCAGCCATTTTAGAGACGTTAGTCTATTGGTGCTGTTGTTGAAATATTGTAGTGAAAACTATTACTAATTGATGTCAAAATAAGTACACAGAAATAGCCGGGGGGGGGGGGGGGGGGGGGTTCATGGGACAAGGAGCATCAGTTATCGTGTTACATAATATATCAATAATGTCGGATGGATGAACAAAATGGCGGAGAATAGGGAAGTCAGAATTTTGTTATGAATCCACAAACGTACTTTAGCCCGAGTAGGTGTCATGTGACGGCACTTGTCAGGGATCTAGAGGTCAAAGGACCTTGCATCTAGATAACACAGACAAGTCATACATTATGTAATGTAATCACACCACGAAGGTGGGGGCTCCTCGTGCGATATCTCTGATGGCATGTAGTGTTTGCTATTTTATCAGTTAAACTTTTTTGATGTGTTCAAAAACAAATCCCATGACTCCATGTGATACCAGAGACGTAAACAGTATATACACGTATGTTGGTATTTGAATTGTTGTTATTTATTTACTAGAACCTAAAAAATAGCACCTTGATTTTTTGAAAATCCTTTTCTCCTTTTCGTCTCTTACTGCTACTGAAATCTCGTACTCCTAATAAATACAATTTACATGTTTTGTACAGAGATATTCAGTTTCCGTTTTGTGAGGAATTAAAAAGAATGATTTGCTGTCAACGTCAGTAACTACGTAACGAAGATCATACGAGGACGGGTGCCCAGGGTAGGATGGTTGGTAGTTCAGGGTTTACCGTCCTATAAACATGTGTGCTGTGTTTACGTTCATGTGTTTATGTTTTTAGGATGCAGGGTATTTTGTGTATTTCCCTCCTTGCGATAGCAAGCATCTGATGCATTTTTTATAGTGCTTCCTCACTGAAATAACATGCAGAAAACACCCAGGACAACATTCCGCCCGGACACATAACTCTGTCGACGGGTGAACTAGTTGTTGCCATTACCCTAAGTAATAAACATTTAGCAGGGAATAACAATAACGTTTTAAGGACTGGGGTAACAAAACTACAGTCTCAAGCTCAGACGTACATGTAGGACCCTTTAGGACCGGGAAATACATACGATGTGAGTCTGCATGATTGATTTTGTCTAGTATAATTAACTGACCTATGAGAAAGTCAAAGAGGAAATAACCGTCGTAGCTTTGCATGTTCTGAACTAGGACGGTAAAATGCTTGTGTATTTTGTCCAATAACCAGAGTCAGAAATCCATGACAGTATTGTCAATTCTAAACAAGACTTTCCTGAATCCACATGTATCCATATTTGTAGCTCGTAACATGTATCGACATTGTTAAAACCCTGACGCTTTTGTTACATAACTTACCAAACGTATATAGATCATTTCAACGTTTTTCAAGGCACTTTTCATATGTTGGTGTACTCTGAGACATTGGCAGTATCACTTATCACTTCACCACTGACCGCTTTTTCTTAACCATATTCATATTATTCTCCATTTTTTACAATTCTTTTATACTAACTGATACTCAGTTTAATTCTATCGTACAAGATACGGGTTTTAACGAGCTTTGCTTTTTTGGACGACTTGTCCACTTTTTCGAAGGAATTCCCGGGACTCACCCGCTTTGACACTACTTACATTATTTGCGATAAACGCGCTGTTGGTTATTGATATTTCAATGGGTTTTTTCGTAATGTATAGTTAATCTTTGTCTGCCTCTCGTATGTCTTGAAAAGGGATCTATATTTGGTCCACACTGTCGATATCATTTAGTGTTCTATCAATATATACATATATAATTATCAGTATTGCACGTAACGATACTCAATTCCTTACTATACACGTACATTCCTTATTTAATATAGCATATTATATATTACATGTATCACGTATTTTAAGGAAAACATATTTAAAGTATAATACGCGTTTTGCAGCAAAAATATAGTATAACTCGTGCTTCATTTTTATACAAAATCAAATCAAAATTTCTTAATTATGATATGTCCCATTGTGGATGCATCATAAAAAGCTTTTTGGGGTAGGGTAGCCGGTATTAGGGATGTCCTTGAGTGAACATGTGTACGGTATTAGGGGGTACTTACGTGAACAAGTGTACGGTATGAGGGAGTACTTACGTAAACATGTGTACGGAATTATGGATGTCCTTGAGTGGACATGTGTACGGTATTAGTGGGTACTTACGTGAACAAGTGTACGGTATGAGGGAGTACTTACGTGTACATGTGTACGGTATGAGGGATGTCCTTGAGAGAACATGTGTACGGTATTATGGATGTCCTTGAGTGGACATGTGTACGGGATTAGGGATGTCCTTGAATGAACATGTGTACGGTATTAGAGAGTACTTACGTGAACCTTTGTACGGTATTAGGGAGGACTTACGGGAACATGTGTACGGTTTTAGGGAGTCCTTACGTGAACATGTATACGGTATTAGGGAGGACTTACGGGAACATGTGTACGGTATGAGCGATGTCCTTGAGTGACCATGTGTACGGTATTATGGATGTTCTTGAGTGAACATGTGTACGGCATTAGGGATGTCCTTGAATGAACATGTGTACGGCATTAGGGATGTCCTTGAGTGACCATGTGTACGGTATTATGGATGTTCTTGAGTGAACATGTGTCCGGTATTAGGGATGTCCTGGAGTGAACATGTGTATGGTATTAGGGAGTACTTGCGTGAACATTTGTACGGTATTAGGGAGTACTTACGTGAACATTTGTACGGCATTAGGTAGTTCTTACGTGAACATGTGTACGGTATTAGGGAGTACTTACGTGAACATGTGTACGGTATTATGGATGTCCTTGAGTGAACATGTGTACAGTATTAGGGAGTACTTACGTGAACATTTGTACGGTATTAGGGAGTATTGTCTGTCACTTGCCGTCCTCGCTAAATGTGGCTTAGGAAATTAACACAAGGATTACCTATTTGTCGCAATCCACCGAGGCACATGGTCTATTGTTAGCATATCGCGCCAGTCAAGAGACAGAGTGTATTCAGTATTTGTGTCATGACCCCACGTTCACACACACATAAACCGTTAAGGTTCACCGAGCGTGCACCATAACAGGCCACATACCTCAGTAGTCCGCTTGTAGATTATACACTAGTGTATCAGCAGAGAAACATGTGATTTAGTGTAATGGTAGGAAAACCGAAGTTGACACTTCAAGGTAAGTTTCTTATGACGAAGATCTAAGAATAACTTAGGTATGATATAGACGAATTTGTGCCATTCACAGTGCAAATTGTTGAACATACTGTATTTGGAATTGATATCTCGAGGATTCGAACACAATTGTTAAAATATTTATGTCAATTGATCCAGTTGTCGTGATATACATGCTATCTTTCATGTTCGTTGTAACTGCCGAAGAAAAAAGTCTTCGACATCTGGTATTCCGAGGCGATAACCCATAATTCCCAGTGTTGTAAGTAGGGCAGTAATGACGCTTAAACCACAAACAAAAAAACAAAACTTCTGACGACATTTCACATCACAGCATATATTCAACGAGTACAGTGGTAGTACAGTGTGTTGTTAACAGTATTGTGAATCAATTTAATAGAATTAATGGCGACGCGGAAATCTGATAACAATAGGATAAGCTGTAACCACAAATGTGGAGTAGTGTTGATGTGCAAAATTGCAGTGTCCACACTCTAAATAGCTAGCTATCCTTTCCAAAACAACTATTTCAGAGTGATGATTTTCCTAAAAGAAATGTCACACGTTAAGATCTGGCCAAATCGCAACCAGGAATTCGATCATATGCATTCAAATCAATCGATAGCAGTGCTGTTATGAACTACTAAATTGTGATTGATAAGATAGCATTAATTTGACGTAAGCGGATAGCCGGGATCATAATGGGTACAACCCTAATAGTACACCGCCTTCAATATATGTGTCGGACATGATTATGCATATCATAGGTACTTGGTAGTCGGAATGAAGGACAATTAAGTAAGCCGCAGGACCCTGCTCAAGAAATCCAACGTATGACTTATCTTAGGTATCTTGTTTGACCTACAAACCGCATCCCACACTAATGTCCAAGGTAAAAACCTTCCAATGGAAACTAGAACTACAGATGACATCTCTGATAAGGCTAACTAATGGTAGCACTGATAAGAAATGTACTGTATCGATGAGATCCTAGTTAAAAGTAGCAACTTGATCTCGTGTGTTAGAAATATATATTAATTATAAGCAAAATCTACGAATTAGATATATCTTACCATATCAGAATTGAAACGACATCTTTCGGTTTATATAGGGGCATTAGAGACGCACATGCATGTTCTTTTTACCTTACATAGCCATGCGATGTGCAACTCTATACTAAAAGTCTTCTCTGTAAGGCAAAGATGGGAATGACTGAGCTTGGAAACGTATCTCTGTCGTGTGAGGGGACACGCATGTAGGTGCATATCTAACCATCATCAAATTCTTTCTCGTTAAACTGGTAGAATAGGACCATTACCTGCAGCCTCCACAAATGTTGCTTGCTACCCAAATTAGAACGAGGATTTACGCGAAAATTGTTTAACGCACAAATTACGTAACTAAAATATTGGTTTTATAGACCGCATTACTTTTTACATTAACGTAAGAGAATCAAACAAATCAAGACTTTTTATAGCTCGCACCGGGAACGTATATCATGGCCCGTCGTCTGTCTGTCAGCTTTTAATGCTTCTACATGAAGTCCTGAACGGCCAGGTAGATTATGACTTATTTTTGTCTGGAGCAGGTAAACATACCTGCAGGTCGGGGATCGAGGAAAGAATGTGCCTGCTTGTACCCACTGAATGTATCGTAAGGAGCGACTAATACAGAAGTTGGGATTTGCATTAGTGCCCTCTACTTCGGGACACAAAAGCGACCAAAATTAATCTGCTACACCCATTGCAATATTTGGGATCTTTGTTTTTCTTTCTACTTCTGGTTACCTTTTATTTCCTGTTAAAAGGACGTTTAACAATTTAAAACCAAACCAAACCAAACCTGAAGATAATGTAGCATCTACTTCCGTAACATATTATAACATATCCTGCCTAAAACTAATGTTACAAGTACTGCTTTAAGATAATGTTACTGATACGGTCTAAAGATAATATAACTGCTACTGCCTGAATATAATGTGGCATTTGAATTGTTGATAAGCTTTATGCAGTGACTGTTATTGTGTCGCCTACAAAGCGAGGCGACATATAGGTATTACTTTGTCGGCGTCGTCCAAAACATGGTTTTCAACTTGAGTTCCGTTTGATTGATTGAATTAAAACTTGATACACATTTGCATACCAATATAACTCGGAAAAGTTCGCATTTCAGAAGTTTACTTGCATCTTTAGTGGAGGTATGCCCCTTTTACTGCCAAATAAGGGCAAAGTGTAGCAAATGCAAGAACTTAGATATTTTTCATTTAATTCCTTTCAAATTTTGTACGGTAATGCTAGAGGCAATAATGTTAATCATATTTACAACAGAGTTCTAAACTAAAAATATGGGGTATGCAATCAAAATACGGTCGCTAGAACCTTATGCGCAACGTACTCAGCGGTAGCTATTTACATGATTCGGTGTACAGCCAAAATGTTTCCTGTAGAAATAACTACCCTGATAATGTCTAGTGCAGTGGAGCATGTATTATTAAACAGCACTTTTTCACTATTATATTATCTTTTGGTAGCAGCTGTTTCATATCTAGTACCTGTTACATTAATTTTAGGCAGTAGATGTTACATGACACAGCAGCTACTAATTAATAACATCCTCTGCATAAAGCCTATCAACAATTCTACTGTAATAACTGCAACAAAATGATAATATCACATCAGCAGTAGCACTTGCACATATTCAGGAAGCTTTGATGCATAATTATTTCTTGCTATATGACTGTTTCATTGCAGAAATAGTCTACCGTACACTGACGGTGTAAGAGCACAGAATATCTTCACCTACGACTGTGCAGGATTTGAAAAACAAAATGGAGTCTACTGCAAGCAGTGGCGATGAAGGTAGGTATGTAAACAGACCATGTCATTGGTATGTTACTAATCTGGATATATAACATACTCACCTGTCATTTACAGTGATATTACAAATAGCTACAAAAAGTACTGTTTTACTCGGTAATTATTCTGCACGTTATTTTTGCGGTGAGGTGAATCCAAACAACACAGTGATCATTTCTTGTCGAGTAAACCAATAGACAGCTGCAGTCTTGTTGCTGGTAAGGTTGAGCAGTGGATAGCGCAATTGCCTTTAACTGAGACGACTGATATTTCCTGGTTCGCTGTTAGTTTCCTCCACATAAAGACCCAACCCAGGTGTGCACCCATCCGAACCAACGAGAGACATTAATATCTTTGAGTTGATAGAAATATACATCCTGTTAAAATGTGAACCTCCATTCTTGATTAACTAGTTGATCAATTACCAAATGAGAGGGATGGAGACAATCCTATTGAGAATTTTGGGTTTGTTGCGTATATCCGCAAAACAAGTATAGTTAAAACCTTAATTCCAATGTTGTTGTGATTTTTTTTACATACAAATTCCTTATCAATTAAATGGTTTTAATAAGCATTTGTTTTACGAATAATATTTAATATTAATGTTTCCGGAAGTGACATATGACGAGAAAGATGTATACGAGCTTCGTTTCCCGGATGGAACATCCAAGTCCATGATATCAATTGACGATACACACTTCAGCATGGATTTCCTACTAGAAAGAAAAACACCTAATCTGATACCCGCATTAACAAATGCGCACAAATTTCGTTGTCGCGATGACGATATTTTTATCTGTGCCTTCATGAAAGCAGGTATGTACTGTAATTGCAGAGCCTTTGTTATAGTTTTTTTAGGACTGAATATCAACGCACATAAAAAGACTTAAATAAGAAGCATATCAGCTTCCGTTTTTTATAAGTAAAATCCTGACATTCCTGATATGATGTGACATATTAATTGACTTCGTATTGGTATTATTCTGCTTTGTCTACCGACCATCCAGACATGTTTTACCATGATTGAATTGGATATTGTATGTCGAATAGTTGAAACATGTCATGGCCAATATAACGACCATTGACTATTTTAAATGCATCATAGTATTATTCCGGGAGAACAGCAAGGTGATTCTGGTCAGACTATCCACCTTTGTTCCTTTTTGGGTGTTCGAAGCGAGTTATACATAATATCCTACAACTGGATACAAACTATTGTATCTTTTACTAAACAAGGTACACACTGGGTATCGGAGATATGCAAGATGCTGTTGTCGGAGACAACCAAATACGATCCCAACGGAAAAGAGAGATATATGTTGGAGTTCCAAACGCCTGATCACCTAGACACCATCAGCTCTCCTCGGGTTCTCAACTCCCATCTGCTTCCTCGGCAACTCCCGACCTGTATCCAGCAAAAGAAAACCAAAGTTATATTTATACATAGAAACCCTAAGGATATTGCCGTTTCAAGCTATCACCATGTTATCAAGCTTCATGATTATGCATGCAGCTTCCCTGCCTACCTTGAAGTCTTCCGAAAGCAAGGTTGGTATTACGACTTTTACTTTGCCTGTCAATTGCTTGATAGAATCAACAGGCAATTTAAAAGTTCATTCTTTTTTACATAATTTCAAAAACATTGTTAAACGCCGAATTGTACAATTGTAATGGCGCGTTGTCACAAATTCTTTTCATAAAAAACAACAATGAAAGAAATGCTACCTCATACATAAATTCTTTTCATTTGAAATAAATTGATACTTATATTTTCATTTTTTTCTTTCAAAGTGCGATAATGTGTCAATAAGACATGTTTGCTTGCTTGATTGTTTGTGTTTAACGGCCCATCGACAGCTAGTCATTTAGGGCCATGGTGTTGTGTTTTTTGTTTTTTTAGATAAACATGTGAGTAGCGAAGATAAGATCATATAGAAATGAATATTTTTAAAAGCATTCGCAATGTATGTGTAGATAATGAAATGACAAAGGGGTTAAAATAATGAAAGAGATAATGAATAGATGATATGATACATATGAGATATTTATAACGTCAAAGAGGGTAAGTTGGGTTAATAGACATCAGAGTCTATAGAACAGACCGATGTCTTTCAAATAGTTAAATGTTGCCTTCGAGTCCACGGAACTGAAAAGAGTTTTCATATCCTGGACTCGAAAGTAATTGTCACGAATGTGTTTGAAATCGGAACATTCTATTAAAAAATGTTCCACTGTAAATGGAGTGTCATATGCGTGGCATGTAGATGGATCTTCTCGTTTTAAAAGGTAAGAATGAGTATGATAAGTGTGCCCAGTGCAGAGCCGATAGAGGACAACTTCCTCTCTACGATCTCTCCGACTTGGAACAAAGGTAGCAGTGTACAGTAGCGTACGGTGGCCATGGGTGATATTTTTGTACAATGAATAACCCATGTAATGTTACATGTTTCAAAGTTTAAAAAACATATCAGCACTAGAATTGGCATATACATGATGAAGTGGACTATGTTGGCTTCTCATTTAAAAGTCATTCAGCACATGTGTAAATATTGTGCAAAATCCAGTTTAACGACCTATGTTAAAACGTGAATATTTCTGTTACCGAGAAGGTGATATTCAATTTAAGACAGGTTTTAAGAAAGAAATTACCACTTGCGTGGGTCAAATTTTGGCGTTTTTTAATGTGGTAACCATGGTTTTCACAAGTCCCAAATCTGGGGAAATCACTTTTTGAAAAGAAAAATAATTCTTCTAAAACAAATGTATTCAAAATGTAGTTTGTAAATAAATATATATATGTAGATGTGTTGTGCAGGATAAATCCGCTTTCCATGTTTATCTGAGACATGCCCTTTAGTTTTAGGATCAAACCTTTTCTACTGTACTTTGCTACCAAATGCTTTCAGTTTCGGTTGTACATTGAAAAGTTTGTTGCTGTTCTCGAGAGACTAGCGTTGCTGCCATATATTTTGAATGGCTTTACGAATAATGGGTTCAAAATCTGTATATGGTAATTTGATATTTGTTTGTGGGAGATTTAACGCAATTTTTTTCTGTCAACAAATTGCCTTTAATTCCGACATGGCTCGGAATTCATAGTAAAGTAATTTTAGATTTCTTTAAGATATGCGAAAGGTAAGGTTTTGTACGAATGTGTTTTTAAGATCTCGTAACTGTAATCTTTGTAGGATAGATAAAGTATGAACAAATGATTGCCTTTTAAATTCGGTGTTCATTGATATGGTCGAGGGCCAAACCAATGGCGCATGACTCTGCAGAAAAGATGGAGGCGCCGTCTGGTAGTCGAACTGAAGTGCAAGAATTAGCAGAACAGCAGGCTGCCACTTTCTCACCTTTTTTGGAACCATGGGTGTAAAGTTGTGTATGCGAAGGGTACTTCAAATTGCATTCCCGAAAGGAGGATTTGTGTTCTTCGGGCATTACACTGGATTTCCCTCCCTTATGTAATGTAAAGTTAAAATCAGGTGCTTGTTTGGTCCATAGAGGAACAACAGATATATTAAATTCAACTATGTCAGTCAACGTTATGTTGAGTTCTAGCAGGAAATTTGAAATTCGGATACCAAATGTTGGCAGAAGATTTTGGTTTTGCGTAAATATGATTTGGTATTTTTGGTTGAATACCTGCAGGATTTTTAGGGTTTGATTTTAATTGAGCAGCAAACTGCAATGCAAGTTTTTTCCTTCTGTAATAAATGGATGGTTCGTTCGCTTCCACGTAAAGGCTTTTTATAGGTTTTGTTCGAAAAGTTCCAAGGGCTAGACGTAGCCCTTGATTATGGATTGGGTCTAGCATATGCAGGTAAGAACTGCGCGCCGACTCGTATACCATAGAACCATAATCTGGTTTTGTTCGAATAAGTGATCTGTATAGGCCCAAAAGCATTTCATGGTCCGCTCCCCCAATCCGTATGGCTCCCCAATCCGTATGAGAAAGAACTCGTATAATGTTTGGCGCCTTGAAACATTTATCATTCAGATACTTTATATGTGGTCTGAAAGAGAGTTTCGAATAAAAAATGAGGCCGAGAAATTTGGTTTGTTCAACAACAGGGATTTGAATGCAATCAAGTGTAAGATTTGAGTCATTGTGTGCTTTTAGTTTATGACAGAAATGCATGCACACCGTTTTGGATTTTGAGAATTTGAAGCCGTTTTCGTCTGCCCAAATTTCTATTTTTTTAAACTCTGTTGAAGTTGTAGTTCTATCGTGTGCAAGTTCTTAGATCTGTTACAGATAAAGAAGTCATCCACGAATTACGACCCTTCTGTTGACTGACCAAGACATTTGACTATATCATTGATTTTAAGACCAAAAATGGTGACTGATAGGATTCCACATATGATGTACTTATATTAATACTTGTGTGTATAAAAGTAGAGAACTTTGAGTGAAAAGTTGTCCTTTGAATTTGTATCATATACATATAGTGACCAGTGAAGCGTTAACACTGGACACACTAACACACGTGAGCTGTGTTCTCGCTATCGGTGTATCGGTAACCGATCGTTATATCGGTGTGTATATATCGACACAGATATGAACGTATACACTATTGACAATAACATTTTAATGCGTGTTTAATATTGTGAAAAATACAGCAAACTTCCAAAACTCAGCAGAGTTCGGTGAAGAGTAAGACGACTCAAGTATGACGTCAACTCAAATAGATAAAAATGTGTACGCTTTCTTGACAGATATAGCAGGTGGACGCGATAAAACGAGGTTTAATGAAAAGGTGCGGTCTATATATAAAACAAGACGGAAAGTCTGTCTTATGTTAGACAATCGCTTGATGACATCGCTTAGTGAGGAAATCTGAGACTCCATTAGGGACCCTCGTGAAAAGAACAAACGCTGGTAATTCTACGGCTGTAGAGAAGTACCTCGAATATATGTATACGTTGTTCCACCACGTGGACGGAAGTGTTGAGGTAGGAGAGGCAGACACCGATCGATATGCGAAGCTAATGAGTCTGCTCTTAATGCGAGCGTCTCCGACGAGGACGTACCTTTGCCAGACTTGTAAATTGTTAGTGACAATATACAGAAATTCGCAAAGGGATAGAGTTGTATTACAACAGACAACGGAATACGGAGCTTTGCTGATCTAGCAATACTGATTGTCGGAATGAGAGGAGAAATTATGGAACAGTTAATCTCAATCGACACCGCTAATCGGCACCTGATACGAGAATTACGCGATGAAATACGCGGGCTTCGCGAAACAGTCAAAATAGAAGATAAGACAATAAATGCATTGGAACGAAAAGTGTCATTTGTGCAAAATACATTTGATCACAATATCGAACATAATACAAAAGGGACTTATGCAGGTAATAAGCGTACAGAAGTGTCGGCCCCATCCAACTCTACCACGCATGGCAATGTTCTGAATGGTAGAGTGATAGCGCCAATAATAGAGATATTGTCTAACCGAAATAAAGGCACTGCGATCGACGAATCGGTGCAGAATGCACAAAGCAAGGGCCGTAATGAACATGTTGATCCTAAAGAGAAGCGAGGTAAACGCACGAAATCAATTGCTACTGTTCATTGGCAGAATACGCAACTTCAACAACCTAGTGAGGAGGCAGGAAAATATACATACGAATTCCGCGGTGTTCGTCGCAGACCTAGAACCAAAAGGCTCTTAATGTCGCGTATTACTACAGATGAAGCTGTGAGCTCTGTAAGGTCAAACGCAGCGGAAATAGGAGTGAATGTCACTATGATGAGTATAATTAAGTTCCGGGACACAGACTATACTACTTACACGACACGCATAAATGTTTGCGAAGCTAATTTCGCAACGGCAAACGATCCGTACTTCTGGCCTGACGGCGTCCTTGTACGCCAGTGGGAGGATCGTGGCGATAATCGGTAAAACAAATCGCGGGGTTGAACGGGAAGATAATTACGGTGGTCGTTCAAACAGTCCATACTCGTGGTGATTAACTCTGTGTTGATGCTCTCGTTCTTACTCATTTTTAAAGCTTCTTACGTGAAACACTCGAGGGGTAATGTACGGCACCACTTTAACTAGACGAGATTCTTCGCGATACGGACATTGCTGTTATTACGGAACATTGGTTACCGCCGGAACAGCTTAATTTTCTCAACACTAATGACCGTAGTTTTGACTCGTTTGGACGGAGTGATTCACGCATTCCTCTAGAGTTTGAACTGAGGACGCATCCGAGAGGGTTTGGTAGAATTGTGATTCTATGGAAGAAATACATGAATATATCGCCCCTGATGAACGAAGGGAATGATCGTATAATAGGGGTCTCAGTACAACTGGTGAACAAGTCGCTTATGTATGTCTTCGGGATATTGATGCCGTCGACTAATCTATCTATGACTCTGTACCGAGAAACGTTACAAGCACTGTCTGATTTATACCAACGGTATAGCGAGCAGGGTACCATTATTATTCTTAGCGACTTTAATGGACGTATATCGGAACGGTTTGGTAAAAAGAATCGCTACGATGCAAACGGCAGAGGCTCTTATTATTGAAAACTATCTCATCTCCATTAATTCACAACAGTGGTCGAAAGGACGTATGTGACTTATGTATCATGGGACGGCTCGAAGAGCTCATCGATTGACCACATTTTAAGAGGAACACATGATAAAGATAATATAAAAGCGTGCGAAATACACACCGACTATTTTCTTAATGCATCTGATCATCTACCTGTGTCGTTAGAATTCTGTTGTACTCTAAGGAACACGCATGGAGAAGATTGTCGTCAAAAGCTGTTAATTGGAGAAAAGTGTCTTCCGAGCAAAGGGATGCTTATTCCAGCAAAGTAGCGCAGATGATCGGTAATACTACTAAACTCCGCGAGGCGAAGGATTTAGATGATCTCGACAGGTTAGTAAAGATTATTGTTTCCGCGATAAAGGATTCAGCGAAAGCTACATTGCCAATTAAGCAGTATCAATATTTAAAACCATATTGGAACTTCGAAAGTGTTGAAGAACTGCATACGTCAATAAGGCAGTATCGTAGAGTGTGGAAAGCTGAGGGACGTCTGCGCGGTACAGAACATAAATCATACAAAGATTATAAGGATTCAAAAACCATCTTTCGTAAAGCATTAACAGGAGCAAGGGAGCTATACGAACAGCAGCAACTCGACCACCTGCAGGAAGCAGCTGAAGTTGATATCGGCACATTATATAAGGCTGTTCGGGCAAGAAAGTGTAAATGTTACAATGTTCAGAACTTAAGGTTGACAATAAAATCATCCGCGATTCAGATGAACTAAGGAATGTTTGGTTTGAGCACTATAGTAAGTTAGCTCTACCGTCTCAGCAAACCAAATTTTATGGAAGTCATCGGGCGAAGATACAGTTAGATATTCACGATATGTTCGTCAGAAGCTTTGCAAATGGTGATGGTATTTGCGATCGAGCTATTTCAATAAGTGAAACTGCGACAGCGATCAAAAGTATGAAAAATGGTAAAGCGGGAGGACATAATGATAATCATAGTCATCGAACATATTCGTTACGGTGGTACAAGTCTGCTGGACTCGATCGTTATACTCTTCAATCAAATACTGACAAAGGAGGAATAACCAGTACATTTAAAAAGGTATAGTAATAACATTATTCAAAGGTGGCAATAAAGACAAATTGAATAAAAACAATTATAGATACATCACGTTAACACCAGTTCTGCAAAAGCTATTCGAAAAAGTAATATATCAGAGGTTAACAGTTCGATGTGCTGAAATGCAGTTTCCACATAGACTACAACATGGTTTCATAGCGGAATGTGGAAGTATTTTGGCAGCCTTCACTGTCAAGGAATCGATATGTCATTATATCGAAAATAGGACAAAAGTATTTGCTGCCTTCTTGGACAATGCTAAAGCAGTTAACAGTGTATGGATAGACGGGCTATTACATAAGGTGTACAGACTCGGTTTTAATGGTAACTTTTGGAGAATACTGCAAAATTCGTTTCAAAACGTGACCCCGCGTATACGGTATGACGGCAAAATTAGTAAAGACTATCCAGTTAAGCAAGGGGTCGGTCAAGGGAGAACGTTTTCAGCCTTGCTGTTC
Source organism: Mizuhopecten yessoensis (assembly GCF_002113885.1). Classification (NCBI taxonomy): domain Eukaryota; kingdom Metazoa; phylum Mollusca; class Bivalvia; order Pectinida; family Pectinidae; genus Mizuhopecten; species Mizuhopecten yessoensis. The sequence continues at coordinate 1,593,192 of NW_018408918.1, forward strand.
CTCGTTATGATAAACGGTCTCGCACGTGCTCTGGATGAAGCGGAGCAGGGTTTATACATTCAAAAGCTACAGATCCCCTGCGTATTATTAGCTGATGACACTCTCTTATTAGCTGGAAGCATCACGAATCTTCAAGCTCAACTAGATATCGTAAATGCGTATGCTAATCTTTGGAGGCTAAATTACACCTCTGCTAAATCTTCGCTGATGGAATTTTCATATAAGAGACGAATCGTCAATAACCCATCAGCTGTATGTTCTCTGGAAGGTGCGATTATCGAATGGACCGATACAAAAGTTTACGCGGGAATTACTTTTTGTTTAAACCTAAAAGCTGAAGTCTAATGAGTGTTGGTATCCATCAAGGCGGATTGAATCCTCTCAAAAGTGCACAACTCTTTAAAACAATTATCATACCAGATGAGAAAACTTCGTCGTCGGCCATTACTTCCAGAGCTATTGACTTACCTGATAGTTTATGGTCTGATGAAGAAATCAGGAAACTGTACATTTGGAACAAACTGTGTATCTTTTGTCTGGAAATCTCTATTTATAATTCGCTTATGTACATTCAAGTTCACCTCACAATCTTTTTTAAAACGTGAGCTTCATCGTAGACATTTTCCATACAATGGTGAAATTTCACATCGAGACATTCTTTTTCGAGTTTGTTTTCTCTGGTGCGTGCTGTAGAGAGTTTCAGTGGAAATCGTTTAATAAGAAAGTCACAACAAATTATTACTTTGATGTATAGTGTAAAAAGTGCAGAAATTGTCTCGATCTGTTATATTATAGGGCAGTTCATCAATATATTGGACACAATCCCTTATGGTCTCTAACGTTGAAGTTTCCTAAAAGCACGTGGAAAAATTGTGAATTAATCGAGCTTTCTTACATGGCTGAATTCCAAAATGTGATGTGTAAACTGTGCCAAAAAAATGTCAATAGCGACGTTAAACATTTCATTAAATAATGTCCCACATTATTCAAAAGTAGACATCTTACTGGAACAAATAGTTAATCTTATAAGCGTTGAAAAATATGTACAATACGATATGCTAGAGGAAGACGAAAAATGTTCATTTATTCTTGGTGGAGGAACGATATTTGTCTGGACGAGGTAGAATGGGACAATCTGATGGTTGCTGTAAGTGACAAACTTGCTGGAATGTTCACAGAAATAAACATACAAAATGTAATTCTCCAGAGCAGCTCTTAAGCATAGTTTGAAAAATACAGTAAGAAACTGTAGTGTGTGTACATATGTAGTGCTGTAAATTGTTGAAATTGTAAAACAAAACCTGACAAGACTAATAGAATATTTCACCCCCTTGGGGTGAGATAGGGGAATCTCAACCCGAGGGGGAAGATTCTTAAGATGCCAAACACGAGGCTTTGCCGAGTGTTTGGCAACTTAAAAATATTTCCCCGAGGGTTGAGATTCCCCTATCTTACACTAAAGGGGGTGAATGATTCTTTTTCTCTTACCCTGTTCATCCCATTGTGTATCATATACAAAATGTAATGTTAACGCCACAGGCTAAATTCAGGTATGACATGACGTTGATGGATTGTTGACGTGACGTCATTGTATTGTTGAAGTGACGTCATACCATTGTTATGAATCCTTGTCTCAACCCTAGGGTGAGACAATGAAATCTCACACCGGTAAAAGAGCGGATAAAACTGTCCAGGGTAAGAGAACATGTAATCTCTGTAATATCAGAGGAAATAAAGAATGTATGTCTGTCTGTCATTGATTTTAAGACCAAACAGGGTGACTGAAAGGATTCCACCCTGTGGGACTCCCATTTCCTGTTTAGACGTTTTAGAAAAAGTTGAACCAACACGGACTTTAAAGTGTCTATCTGATAGGTAATTAGATATAAAATTAGGGAGGTTTCCACGTACAACAAGGTCGTGAAGATCGTTCATAGGCTTTCTCAAGATAAAAGAACACAGCAACAAGGTAATCCTTCTTGGCGAAAGCCTCTCGTTTAAATGTCTCGAGTCTGATGAGATGGTCATTTGTCCCTCTTCTGTTTCTAAAACCACTTTGAAGAGGGGATATTATATCGTTTGCCTCAAGAAACCAAACCAGTCTTGTGTAAACCATTCGTTCTAAAGGTTTACATTGTCAAGATAAAAATATCTGTATTGGATTAATATGAATAAGGTGTGTGTGCGCGTTCATAACCTTATATTTAATGTGTGTGCGCGTCAAGAACTTATAATTATATGTGTATGTTATATATGGTATTATGTAGCGACCGTAACGCATTAGTGGACTGCTACCTTCGGAAAGGGAATTACCTCCCTTTACATAACATTTAGTTGGAGATAAAAATGGAATTAAGCTTTGGTCGGGGGGAGAGCGGGAGGACGATGAAGAAGATGGTAAAGATGGTGAACATGGTGAAACACCAGTCAAAAGTGGGCTAAGTATAGCCAGTGCGTTTAACACGTCCAAGGAACTGTGTGTTATGTGTGAAACCCGTGATTGACTGTCTGTGATTTACGTGTACTGTGCGCGACGCGTTGTGACATTTGGAGGCGAGGTTGTAATTTGCGCCACATACACGCGTCTTGTATTGTTATGTTTATGATGTACTAATTATGTTGTTGATTATATAAAACTGTTAATAATTAACGTAAAAGACTTTTGTAATTTCTCCACAAATTGAGAAATAGGACGATAGTTGTTTGAATCAGTAGCATCTTTTACCGGTTTCGGGATAGGTATAATTGTAGAGTTCTTCCAAGAATCTCGAATCTTTCCGGAAGCGTAAACTTGGTTGAGAAGAAGGCAACTTAGTGACGAGTCCGGTAGGTGTTTGAGAAATTGATATGGAATATCATCTGGACCTGAAGCAGAGTCCTGTAATTTTCCAAGGAAATCAATAAGTTCTGGTAGGGTAAATGGTTCATTGTAACTTTCTTTGTTTGATAATTTGAAATTCAGCCGTTTTGGGGTTTTTTAAAGACTGGAATTTTGGGGGTTGGTTTAAATGGGATGAGTTTTAAGCTATGTTTTTTGCAATTGCATCAGCAATTCCAAACTTAGACGAAAAACCTTTTTTTATTAATGAGGTGGAAGGATGTTGACATTTTCCTCTTCCCACTTATTTTCCGAATCATGTCCCATACTTTTATGAAGGACATGTTTGATGATACCTTTGATACAAATTCTCTCCAGCTGCTTCTTTTGTCAATTTTAATTGATCGCCGAGCCTTTGCCCGCCAAATGTTAAAAGCACAGTAGTTTGAAGGGGTCGGGCAATTTAAGTAGCGTCTTAAAGCAGCTGCCCGATTGATGCGCGTTTTAAAAGATTCTTCTGATAAAAGGAACCTCGTAGGTTTTGGAGCGGATTTTGGAATTGTTTTTTGGACAATAGAAGTTAGTGTTTCATTAAAGGTATCAATTGGGTCGTCAATGTTCATGAACTGTTCCTCAGTAATCTCCTCGGTGCACATGGCTGGAATTGCACCCAATTTGCCTTGTGTATATTCCATCGAAGTAGAGGTTCCTTAATAGGGGACCCTAAGTTTTCGAGAAAGATGTAAAATTGATCACTTCCACGTAGATAATCGTTGACCTTCCAGTCATAATCAAGTAGAATTGAAGGGTGGCACAAGGATAAGTGGGTGGGTGTATGTAGGGACGTTATTAATTAACAAACAAAGTTTTTTTTTTATTTATGAACTCTTCAATGCGTCTTCCTCTTTCGTCTGTGTTTGGGGAGCCCCACAGCTATTTTGGCCATTAACATCACCCAGTATTACGAAAGGTGAGTTGGGACACGATGTTATTAAGTTGGTCACAGTTAAAGCCAACACTAGGAGGAAGATAGATATAACAGACAGTTATTTGTCTGTGTAAAGTTGCGCAAACTGCAACAGCTTGTAAAGATGTGTTTAACTTGATATGTCTATGAGGAATGTTTTTATTGATAGCCACAGCCGCACCATCCGATGCCCTGCCGCTACCCGTTGGGATATTACATTAGACTGAGAAGTGAGTCTTGGGCATTATTTCTTGTAAGCAGAATATTGCTGGGTTTAGTTCTTTAGATAAATGTTGAAATTCTTCTGTATGATTGTGTTATATATGTATGTTTGCTTGATCTGTATGGAGTTGAAGAGTGAAGCGTTGAAGCATTCGTCTGCAACTTATCAAGATCAAGCAGAACATTGAATCTGTTGGTCGGGGCATCCGATCCTTTGCCATAGGTGACATTTAGATCGGGCCCGGCCGGCTTTCTGGATATCTTTTCTGTGGTAGTTTTTCTGTTGGCGATGTATTTTCTGACCTCATGAGAGGAACAGATAGCGAACGACATCGTTGTAACGACGAGTGTTTAGGGTTTTTGTTTGGTAAGGGAGGTGCATTTTTAGGTTGTTTTAGTTTTGGCGACGATGTCGTTTGAGGTTGTTGGTGATTGTTTAGTGACTGTTTGTTTTGGGAGGGGTTTGTGTTTTGTCTGAACTGTGATGGGTCTCTTACGATGATTTTGCAGGTCTGTTTGCCAGCCATGGTCTGGAACTTGTGAGCCCAAAGCAGTTCTGTCTTAAGAAGCCTGAACTGACAAATCTTTGACCGTGACATTGTCAACCGGCACTTTGCCTCGTGTCACTTGTGCGTAAGAGGGTGCCGTCTACATCGTTTTTTGTGATAACCGTAATTCTGACAGTTTCGGCATCGCAATGGATGTTAGATGTAGACGGAAACGTTGTACGTCTGGTATCATATTGTAAGTGTTTGGGGTAGTGTTGGTGATGCAAATGTGATAATGAAGGTGTTTGTTCGTACGGTGTTGTTTTTTCTGGTCGACATCCGCCTCACCTCGGAGACCAGGACGCTCTCCTCCTGGAAATATGCTAGAATGTCGTCATCGGTGTATTTGCGCAAGCCTGGGCACCTGGTTACCTCCTTGCTGCAACTAAGTGATGAGTATGGTTTCACACTTACACCGATGCCGGCTAAATTGGTTGTTCCGAGTAGTTCCTCAACTGTTGTTGACGATAAACGATATCGCCCGATCCCAAAGCTTTAATGGATTTCACATCTCACGCAATTCCCTTGATGTCATTCCTTAACAGCCGAGGCGACAACGAGAATGTTGTTAAGGCACTCTGTGTGGAGTACAACACAAGGAACTGTGGGAAATGCGTGTTTTGTGTTGTATTTGAGCTTAAGTCATCGTTGCGATTTTGGGTTTTTCCGTCTTTTTCGTTATTTTTGTACTTACCCATGCGTGTTTTTGTTTGTTTCGCCACCTGTGCCCCCAACCGTCACGGAGCCCAACAAGGGGACACTGATATGACGCGGATGTCCATCGCCAAAGTGTCAGAGATACAAAGAACAATATACTCGTAAGAGTATACATACTACTTGTAAGAGTATACTCTCGCAATTGACTCTAATCAATCGCCCTCTTGGAAGTATGTTTACAAAGGGCTCGGCGTGACCAGCCGATTGGTGATAGGGGGCCCATATCACCTCTCGTCTACCCAGAGGTTTGGTTTGGTTAAGTATTGTTTAACGTTCTATCAACAGCTATTGTCATTTAATGACGGCCTCCCCTGTGTGCAGGATGCATGCTTGTAGTGTATGCGTGTGTGTTTTGTGAGGCTGCGATATGTTCGTGTTTGTCTCATTGTGATAGCGTGGAACTGATGCCGACCTTATAGTGCTACCTCACTGAAACATACTGCCGGAGACATCCAGCAGGACACCCAACCCGGTCAAATTATACTGACAACGGGCGAACCAGTCATCTCACTCCAAAATGGCTGAGCGTTAAGTAGGAGTAGAAGCTACCATTTTTACAGACTCTGGTTTGTTTCGGCCAGGGAACAGAACCAAAAACCTTCCTCAAAGGGGCGAACGCTCAACTAAAGGCAAAAAGTGAGGCATTGTCAAGGGAGACATAAGGAAGAAAAAAGTTGTTTAGAAAGAAGAGAAAATATAAGATCCCAAATTTAGTCGCCTCTTATGATCTTGCAATGGGGGCAGCAGGTACAATTCTTACGCCCTAGCTGCAGGGACCCAGAGTCCGAAGCCAAAGTAGTATGTTGCAGAATGTCGGATCATGTCTCCCTCCTATCCAGAGTTTGTCAGTGATTCAAACCCCTGCTCAACCACCAGTATCTTCTTCCCCTAGGAATACGAAACACAACCCACGGCAAACATGTTGGCTTAAATTGAAGCTACTGTGAAAGCCTTCTGCTACGTTGTCACCCAGTGCGCGACAATCACACCCCGAAGTAATAATACACGCACGGAGGGCCACAGTACCCAGCCTCGGGACGAGGACCCAGCTTTCATGGAGGCGCCTCAATGAGTCATCAACAGCTACAATTGATCAAGTATCTCCAACGTTAACAACAGTTTTAGTATATGTTTTGATTATGGCATGTTTGGATCGTGACGTGTTATACCATCAGATATATATCATTATTGTGCTACAAGTAGAACCAAGTTTGGTAAATGAGTGTTTAATGTATTGATTCAATACAGGTGCTGTTCATTTTCCTCTGTAGGACTCCTGCTGTAAAATGGCATATCAAAATCAAAATATATCATAGGATAAATAATTGTAAATCAGAATGTATTTGCTAACCATTGTACCTTACAAATGTTTATTCAAAATTGGATGTTATTCTAGTGATCAGTGTATGTACCGCCTGCAGTACATTGTGTCTCCTTTCAAACATACAATGTACTCTTATATTCTTTGATTTTGCCATTTTGACCAAAAATGAAAATAACTTCCGGAAAGGTTTTCACTCATCATGTATATTTACCTTTTATAATTGCAAAGAATGCGCAAGAATGAAACACGACATTCTCTGATTTTATATCTATTCCCCTTGTCCTTGTATTTAGTATCATAAGTGGGAGATAATTTTGCCACAGTAAGCAAATTTGTTCACTCTAAATGATACACTCGAATATATTGGATATATATTGTAATTTTCATTTTGAAAATAGATGTAGATAAAACGCTTTACATATGGAGCCTGCAAATAGGTTTATTAATGTTATCGTATAGAGTTTAATCAGATAAATATTTTCAATTTCCGTTAATGATTTAATGAAAAATGAACAAATCTGTTATCTATAATGGTACTTATCCGTGTGTAAAATGATACCATTGAATTGATTTCCCTCTCACTTTCCATAATATTGACGCCGTTTCCCTTGATAAAGAAATCTTATAATTGCTTAGTTTCCCAGACCAGTTGCGTTATAACACTTCGGCTTATTATATTCCAATGGAAAATCACATCAACGTTGCTGGAAATTGATATAAAACTGTCAATTTGACAAGACCTTGGGTCAATCGTGGCTAGATATTACGTTGGGTGCTGATGAACAGGCTTCAAGCAAAGCTGAAATTGATACAGAGCGGACCGCAACATGACAAAAGAACTTGACATCTTGTTGGGGGTTTAATTTCAAAATGCCATCGATGATAGGATTAAGAGTCTGTTAAATCCATGATAGAAAAAGTGCAATAGTATGTGTTAGTTTGTTAAAGGTACCAAGAAATTAAAATAAAACGTCAAAAATCTCAAAAGTAGGTATTTTTCTGTCAATATTTTGGCATGTTAGCAGCGCTTTTCCCCCATTACGAATCCTTTTAAAATACGCCAACAGTTCTTTTATCGTACATCGGCATTGTTCCATGTCTGTCGTGTACAATATGTATTCCTATATATCTTCACTGATATTGATCTGTTTTCTCTTTATCAATTCAGAGAACAAAAATCCTGCTAAAATATAGAAATAATAATGAGCCGTGATAGAGTTTCACGTTATTAACATGCTCACAAACCGATACCCTGAAAACGAACACGCCATAAGCTTCTGCAGGATATGACTTTTCACAAAATGTGCTGCTGTTACTGAGAATTTAGAGAACTATGAATGGAAATGTTGATGGGGATGTGAATCGCTTCATTAGTTTATAAAGAAAAAGGGACTTCCTCTACCTCTACTAAAAGTTGTGATGTTTTAGTACAGGATGTCACCATTTTTGTATCATTAATTCAACAAATAAAACCATCCACGTCCATGGCAATTTTACAAATATAAATTCAGGTTAAAAAAACAGTCACTCCAATTCTTTGATTGCGATTTTTTTATTCTTAAGTTGGTGTAATCGGGCAAAGAGTATTTTTCAGACCTACATGTACTTTGTATAATTAACATATTTAATGTACATTCATTTACAGCGACATTGTTCCATAACTGGTTTGATTACACAATCGCCTGGGAAGAAGCCTTTTCAAGTCAATACAAAGATACGCCCATTTTGCAGCTCTCCTATGAAGATATAAAGCGGGTAAGTTTTAATATAGTGGTTTGACTTAAGACGCTCATATTTTGCTTCATGTCATGAGGAGAATCAACCAGATTTCCAACTTCGCGAATATTTATTGTTTAAACATGGTTGCACAAAAGGTTTATAGCTTTTATCTCTTAAATGAAAAGAAATATTCAAAGTGATACATATTAAGAAGAGTAATCTCAAAAACAGGTATCTTGGATATTTTTAAAAACAATCGATAGTGAGCTCGTTCTAAGTATCAGGGTTTTTAATGCACGTTAATGAACTGTGTTGACATATGTTTACTGTGACAAAAGGGTTTTTTCGTGGGAACCGAATTTTGTTGTTTCCCCTAAATACACCATTTTGTGGAAAAATGGATAAGAGCACTCAGTTTTACGGTTAATAGCTGTATGTCAAACATGTAATTACTTCCTTGACCTATGAATTCGTGGATGAAGATTACCGACAAAATCAACAAAATTTAATACACAACAAAATTCAGTGATTTCACAGTAGATTTGCGGTTATTACATTGTAGTTGTGATGCTATTCAAACTATGCTGAGTAAGGATGAAAACGCAAGAGCCACCAAACAAAAATACCAAATCATTGATACACAATATATCATCACATCCGTTGCATTCGTTTGACAGGTAGCTAGCCAGGAGTATAACGTTGGGATGAACACATCATTATATTAAGTAAAACATAAGGGAAGAAATGTAAGAAAGTATTGGGATTAACATACCAATGTTGGTATCTTCATTGTTTCTAAAGCCGGGAGCACTAAGTATCACAATTATTGAATCAAGTTTTTATGGTAAGTTTTATTTAGGAATCCCTAGCATTCCATACATCCCAGAAAATTAAAACATTTTTTTCCAGACAAAAAATCAATAGATATATGACCCTTTATATTATATTCAAGTAATATAATATATTTATTCTAGTTTCGATAACATGTAATTCATATTTTGCGTACTGTATCTGTTACCAAATGTTAAAGGCGCAATCACCCGTGTTTGTGTTGCGTTCATCTTTTAAATATGAGTGTTGGTTTGAAAAACAGTTGATCTTTTATTAACAGGAAGGTATTGCGAATATCCGGAAGATTGCCGACTTTCTAGAATTAGAACACGACGAGGACTTCCTGTTCAAAGTTAATGCGCGTTGTGGCTTTGATAATATGAAAGACGCAAAGCTTACATTGGCTGAAGTTAAAAAAGATCATATACAGAAAGCGATGTATCGAAAAGGTAAACCTTAATTTGACATTGTAAAAATTACATTAAAAATAATCTTCATACTTCGATAATTGAAGATCTAGGCATCGATTTGGAACAAGTTTTTGAACCAAAACGTACCTTGAAAGCTATACATATACGGAGGGTGAAATCGTGGGTAAGATTGAATATGTTTTTGTTGAATTCGATAGCAGGACTTTCTTGCAAACTGTTTGTATACCCATCGGGCAAACATAAGAACATGGAGTGATGTCTGTGGATTAGGAGTAATAAGACATAAGATATGAGGAGTAATAAGATATATAATCAGGCGTTTTAATTATGACTCTTATCGTTAATTTTAATTAGATATCTATCAAACACTTGACTTTATGACTACGCTTTATTACACAGGTCAAATTGGAGATTGGAAAAATTGGTTTACAGTAGCCGAAAATGAGAACTTTGACGCAGACTTTCGTACACGTATGAAACACTCAAAGTTCAAATACTCATGGGAATGATTAATCGGATGGTCACGTGACACACTGCAAACTTGAATATACCTCAATAACCGATTGTGCGCATTAAGCTACATTTGAAACATGACATATAAGGTCATATATGCTAATCGAATTTTTTCTTAACCAAGGAAGGTTTAAACACTGTACTATTATTTCATCTACCTTGAATTTGTAATCATCGTAAATCGAATGACGGTGTGTGTGATTCTCTTCTTAATCCTCAATATTTATGAAGATTCGAGGGATTTAAAATTATATTATGCCTTCATGAATCATAAAAAACAGGACGCGTTCATTATACATGTAGCATATTCATTAACGTTACATATTTTCTGGAGTATTTTTCCTCGGGTATTATCTTCATTGTTAAAAGACAAATAATCATTCTCCAATATTTATATTTCCTTTATACAAAGTTACCAACGAACAATGTTGTTGTAACAGGGGGTTGATGTCTTCGAAGACCACCAACCATGGCCATATATCGTAACAACTTTTGTCAACTGACGAACAACTAATTCCATATGATGGAATTATCAAGTCACACGACGTTACAACCAAGGCCATGTGACAGAGCAACCTATGGCGGAAGTTTCCGCTTGGTCACGAAATGGTCTTTTACAACAGCATACAGAAATACCACAACTTCGATGGAAAGCCATACTGATTTAAACGCTCATACTTATATGACGATGGCCCTATTGGAGGTATCAAGGGAGACAAGGAGACAAGACAGACACGAAATACTACAGTCGCAGCTGAAACGAAGATGACTCTCCCTTTTGTTGGCAACAAAACAACTTTGGTTTTCTCGGTGACAACAGTTTTTTACCGACAATACATGTCGTGTTTCCAATATATGTTATTGATGTTTGCTGCTTTTCGTAAACAATTATAACTTGTTTTCGACATTAAATATTTCATTAGACATGTGCAATATTGTATTTAAAAGAGAATTGAAACGCCATAAGGATATAGTGGTAGCTATTTTTATGATGCCCACTATCTATTGGATAAAACTACAAACTATATTGGTCCTTAGAATTAACAAGCATCCTTTCAAATTATTAATATTTGTAAATATATTATTTTTGTACACTTCTGTTATTCCATTCATTCTGTTCTAAAGCAGAACTATTTAGATTTATACTACAAGAAGACCACATGGTAACTGGAGAGGATGTCTAAGCTAGGGAGTTTTATGAAATTACTCAAAGCTGCATAGCTGCAGACCCGGTCGGCCTGTTTCTGTTTTTCTTAATGTGAATTCAAGACAAACCCTGGCTGGGAGATCGGTTCCTGATTTCTCGATTGTTTAAGTGTACAAACCACTGAATATTACGACAGGAGACATAGACTAGCAAAAATAATATTTTTTAACGGGTGTGACATACTGTACCAAACATTCTAACAAAAAAGTACGCATATTCTTTTGTTATGCTCTGGAATGAAGTTTCAAACACTTTTGTGGGAAAACATAGTATGACTGCATCGTTTTTATTCATAACTATACATTGATCAACCAGAAAAGACGTTTGTAGTTTAAGAATAATGACATTAGTATAAAGACAGACCGATTGCCAAGTTTGTAAAAATATCTTTAGCATTTTAGACACTTTAAACAAATCGTGTATTTAACCATCCGATATATATTTTTCACCTAAAATCCGTTAGTTTACCCCACTTGCTGTTATAGACTAAGAGCCAGGTAACTCCATTCAAACCGCATCTCAATTCCTATCTAGAATTGTCGTTCCTACCTCAGGAACGACAACACTATGGGTAGAGATTGACAGCAGCTACGAAAACTGTGTTGTGATCATCAATAGACATCACGGAGCTAAACTGACGAGCTAATTGCATAATGCAATGTTTTCGTCACAATGATATTTTTGCCTGTACTGTATCCTGATGTTATGACATTATTTTGCAATACTTAATATATATTTAATGATAAACAATAAATCAACTGATTGATTTAGCAGAATATTCTTACTTGATTTGATTAAGCTGTGTGAAGTGTATGTACATGTATTATGTATCGTGCCATTATTACGATCAGTTAACCTAATTTCAATCCTGTATGTCATGTAGCCGGAGTCCTAATCTACTTAAAACACTTAACTTTCCGCCTGAATCACATGACCCCGTACATGTAAATGGACAGAGTAACAAAAACGTCAAGGACAGTCTTATATTTCGTAGTGTAGAGACAATGATGTACCTTTCTGTTTACTAAGTGAAAGTGCATTGGTGTTGAGACGACTCAGTCCACTAATATAAAGTTATAAAAAAGCTGTTTAAAAAAAAAAAAAAAAAAAAAATATTAGTAAGAAATATATCATTCGAGATATCAATAATTCCTTTTGGTAAATATGATTTATGGCAATATTTCGCTTATTTGTACCAAATTGTAAGCATAAAAGTCATTTGGAACACGTCCTTTTGGAAATATGACCGATCAGTGTTACAATCACACGAGACCTTCATTACTGTACTCGTCAATGAATCATGATTAATAATTTGCTATATGTTAATTTTTAATGAGCTCATCTGCATTGCCCGAAGGGCCAAGTGAGCTTATGCCGTGATGCGGCGTCTGTCGTCAATATTTTATTTTAAACAACTTCTTCTTAATAACCACAAGGCCTAGGGTGATGTTTTTTTGCCAGAAGCAAACTTTGATGAAGGGCTACCAAGTTTATTTAAATAAATGACCCTCACCCATATTCAAGGTCACAGAGGTCAAATATGTTTAAAAAAAATAAACGACTTCTTCTAAATAACAAGGCCTAGAATGTTGATATTTGGTTAGTAGCGTGCTTGGATAAAGGGCTATCAAGTTTTTTTCATTTAAATGAAGTTGGCCCACTCTCAAGGTCACATGAAGTCAATTATGTATGAACATATAAATAACATAATCTCAATAAACAAAAGGTCTAGGGTGGTGATATTTTGCAAGTTGCATGCTGAGAAGATCACAGGGGTCAAATATTTATAAATCTTTTAACAGGTTCTTTTGAATGACTTATAGTTGTAAATACTGATATTTTGCCTGTAGCTTTATTTTAGATCACTTTTAAGTGTGGGATTAATACCAGGTGAGCGGTGCAGGCCCATTGGACCTCTTGTTTTTTTTTTATAGAACAGAAAATGACTGATCTCAATTTAACTCTAAATTGGATTATAATTAACATAAACATTCATCTGAATATAATGATATCAGAAATATATCTTTAAAAACAAGGTTTGTTTATAATAAAAAATATCAATGATTTCACCTTGCGTTTACCTTCATATTCATTGGTTTAAACTTTCCCCACAATAGGACAACTAACCTGCCTCGTACAGCTGTTTCGTCGCCCTTCACAACTCATCGGTGACACTAGCGGCCAAAAAGATGGAAATCCAAATTGGATGAAGTTGCTGTTAAAATAGAGCGCGAGATGCACAAAAAACCTTAACGAAAAATTATTTAAGTATCAATAAAAATATTAAAATTTGTTTACTATTGCAAAATTCAATAAACAAGCTAAGAAATGAAAAACATATTTTAACGTGTTGTTTGTAGATGCAAAAACTTAAATAAACTGACCATTTCACTGTGCAATGTGGTCGATACGTCCATTATTGATTCATCATCACAACTTAAGATCAAAACAATGAAACATTCATGTCATGAAGTGTTAATAAAACTTAGGAATACAGCGAAAAAGAAAAGGTGCCCAAAAAATCCGTTATAACGTCAGAAAAAACAAATGTTGTCAACAACAGATAATTTATATTAAAACTACTTTTTCTTGTAAACCTACGTCACTAAACGATTATGGGGTCGATTGTAATCTGAACCGATGGCTCTGTTTACGTATACGCCTGCTGGGTACTGTGAGTCATCATCTTTACACACTCTTACTATAACCTATTAATATCGATTGTGTTAATAACAATTAAATTATCATGTATCGTGTTTTCATCGACAGTGTCGACTCTTGGGTTATTTTACAGATCATCACTATTCTGGCCCGGGTTATAACTGAATTACCGATTTTTCCTGGTAATAACACTTCCAATCTTGCAGGGCAAAAGCTAATATTTTTTATTTAATGTCGCTCACAGTCCACATAAATCCAATAACGTTTTTTCGATCCCTTTTAATTATGAGGAGTGCGGAGGAAGCCATGAATTTTGATGTCGGTCCATTCAATGGTGTATTTTTTACCGCCTTATCCCTTTCTTAAAGGCATGCCCCCAACATAAACATTCCCCATGCCGTTGGACTGGGACGAACACTCACTGATTGAGTTTTATTTCTACCTTGGGTCCGATGCGATCAGCTGATCCAAACTCAATAGTGTTTATACTGCATAATAAGGCTGGCCTCGAAAGCACAATTATAAGTGGCAATTCGTACGAACCGCCAGATCATCGGACCGAGTGAGAAGCTGGCCGATGTAAGTTGTAAACCTAAATTATTTGTGTAGATAATGATTTCACATGACGGATTCCAGTTGTGTTTAAATTTTTTGAAAGGGAAACGATTGTATCTGTGTATACATGTATGTCACTTTCTGTTTGATCAACTGCCAGGCCTGTTAACGATGCACATGTCTACACAGGGAAGTGTATATTTACAGTAGAGAATGACTCAATAGTCTCTCTCCGTGTGATAATCAAATATGGTGGGATATTTCCATGCCGGCCGTGTGTGTTCAGTTTCAACGTTTTATTTGCTTATATTTCTTTTTTATTAGCATAGCGATGGGATGTAAACAGAAATAGTCTTAACATTTGAAAGTTGAGAGTGTATGGAATAGAAATTCATAACAACTTATACGATATCATGTTACCGTATACCGTTCTGTGAGTAATGTATAAAGGGAAGTATATAAGATATTAGACCATTTTAAAAGTTAAGCCAGAAGTGATATTGATATAGAGATGCATAAGAGAGGAATTCCTCATACATGATGTATGTACATGTTCATATATAGTTTGTGCCATGTTCTCTAAGTGTTGTGCATGTTCAATAGTACTTAACACAATACCGCGAGAGGAACCACTCAAAAACAACGGCACTGAGCAACTCATAGGCAGTACAACACTAGTATCAAATCAAATTTGGCGGATATAGATTTTGATATGTACCAGTGTAAGAGATGATGGTCGGCAGTGTAAAACCAGGGTGTGTTGTGAAGCCTGGCTAGGGTACTAGTGTGACGACAATAAACAAAGGACACCGCCACTAGCAGGTGGCCCGGTGCAAGGGCTGGCAAACAGAAACTATCCCCTAGGAATAGGTTCTCCCGCGCTACAATCAGAGAAGGCGTCACAGTAAGGTCCCAATCTTCAGTGGAGTTACACCTTCATCATGAGATCTTCTACAACAGGGATGGGACGTATTGCAGTAGACTGTATAGCCTTCTTATATACAGGTAAGCATTTTTTTGTCTTACTACGTTAACGATTAATTAGTGTAGGCTTTGATTTTTCACCTGTGGTCGTATTATGGGAAGGTGCGTCATTCAGCTATTCCGTACCTGTGATATGACTGTAATCTTTTTACAAATAGTCGTCTACAGTTAAAAAGAGATAGAGTATCTTTTTTTCTTCTTTTATAATATTTTCGTATATTACCTTTAAACACTTACACTGATTAAAATAAACTTTTATTTATTCAGGTGGTCAGCAATTTGAATTTCTTTTTTAAAATGTATAAATATATTTTGTATACGGGCTGCCAATTAGTGAAACTAGGTAATCGTAAATATGGAGATTTTCTACCAAGCAATATCTCTCATGAAGCTTTAATATCATTATGATACTAAGCATACATCTAGCATGTAACAAATAAAATGTAAACAAGACATGGACAACAAGGTGACAATTAACAAAAAACGACTTATTACTGGGTTTGATATACTGGATATGTGCATCAGACCATAACATTATATAGATGGCCTTGGTTGAGCTTGGAAGGTAGTTGATTGTAAACACATGCTTTCAGGATGTTAAGATATAAGGTAAAGTTTTATTTACAATACCATATGCACACACGTATACAGGTAATTCGTTACAACATGGTTAGTGGCCAAGGGATAAGTTAAAACGCACCTGTGACAGGTGAGTTGTTTGTACAGGTGAGGTATTAACACACGTGTGGCTTTTTCTATAAAACTCATAAAAGATGGATTCTCTAATTTAAAGATACCCACTCAGTTATTTCCTAGCTATTGGGACGAGAGACCCACCATTTATAATAGTCAAACATTATTATGTCGTTTGATGTAAGCCAGATAATTGATGCATCGAAGTTAAATTAAACAGCGATTTACTCACTTCAATGTAGACAGGGAGTCTGAGTTTCTCATGACCAAAGTCTACAGCAGTACAAACAACGGAGAATACATTATATTAAATAGTTTTATTTCAGATAATATTTACACATAAAATGATGGAAATATTTATCCGCAAAATTGGAATTGCTGAAAGCCAAAGTGTCCTTGTTTAACTAGTCTCAATATACATTACCCGGTTATTTAAATTCGTGATTAAATCTCTTTGCAAATTATCTATACATAGATACATCGTGGAAATAAATACACCTAAGAAAAATATTGATAAATTCTGACAATATCGATACCTTGTGGCTACAATGTACCTAGTACCTTGCGAAATATAAGATAACCCAAGAAAATAAAGATACATCTTGAAATATAGATACCCAGTGAAATTATAGATACCTTTCGAAAATATAGATACCTTTGATATGTAAAGATACCTTTGTAAAATATTGATACGTCGGTAAGAAACCACAAGATGGCAATAAACATGAAAGAATGATCGCCGTAAACTGTTATTGTAATCAATAGTTCTCATATTATAGTAACAACTTAAAGCATGCGAGTAAGTAAACATGGCATTTATATCAACATTATTTACAGTGACGTCACATATGGGAGCAATCAGATAAACTATTTGCAACAATAACACATATAGACATTAACTCAACATAGAGGAGTCAACACATGTAATGTTTAATAACAATATTGCGCATTGAACGTGTATGAAATTATTATATATTAATATTACAATCAATTGCATTGCTAGATAGATAACAAATGAATATGACATTGCGTTCATTCAAAAAAAGCTTTCAACTTTTAGACAATCGAATGGGGGTTAATGTTGTATAAATCTGATAATTGATTGCAAAAAGAAATGAAGATTATGACATGAATTATAGAGGAGAAACTTGCTGAAGAGATAGTCTTAACGGTAATGTCGTTTCACAACTGAACGCCTTCCCAAGATTGGTATCCATACCTCAATGCTCTTTCATTAGGAGATGTACATTGTTTCAACCCGGGGTTAGGTAATCAGGCAGTATCGCCTTCAGGGGGACATGTCTGACACACGAGTCATCCGATTGGTTAATCTTAGGCGACACGTTCGAATGTTCTGTTTGCTTAACTAAATTAACGGTTAACTTATTTCGAACTTTGTTATATCTATTACAGTGTTATTTCGAAGTAAGTGTTTAGTTCCGTGGTAGTATTTAGCTTTTATTATTGACGTGGATACATTTAATAATCCTGCTATATTGAAGTATATTTTCATGGTAGTTACCATTACCATATCATCTCGGAATCGTTTTGTAATTTCACTATACAGTACTTAATTATTGATAATCAACTGGAACATATCTGAAAACCTTTTGCCGAGAAAGCGGTGCATATACCATGGCAGTCAATTGCTTTGTTATTGATGAGAGTATATTTTTAATCCTGCTATCGTGTGGTCTGAGTGTAATTCCTTGGAGGTGATCATTGACATGAACAAAGATGATACAGTAAAGCACACGTATGCTATCTCTGAATTGTTATGTGATTCCATTGTATTAAATTGCTTTCAAAATTAACTTTGATATGCATGTATCATTAACCCTGTTATTTGGAAGTCGATTAATATTTCCTTGTTAATTTATTGTTTTGATTATTATACACCGGTGTATCGGATATCAAGTTATCTCGGAGTCGTGGTATAGTTCCGTTGAAGTAAATTGCTTTATTAATTAACTTGAATTTGTCTAATAGTATGTTATTATGAAGCTCTTCCATGGTCTCAATAGGTTCGACACAGTTGAGTTCATTTTTATACATAATATTTGGTGCTTATTTTTTAATAGTAGTTTTTGGGGAAGGAAACTGAATTTAAATGTCGTCTAATTGATCATGCTGTTGACGTAATGAAATAATGTTTTTGTTCGACCAATTAAAGTAAACGATATTCTTTTCTTTTAAAATAAGTATCATATTATGGATTATTTTTATGCATTACCAACGATGCAGTCACGAGATTGACGGATTGGTAAAAATAATACAGATGACACTTAAATTGAATCAATGTTAGTACAAATATCGTTGTATTATTTATTATGTGAAAGCGAAACTATAATTTCGTGGAACCTTTTTATATATAAATTCGACTATAAAACCTGTAGATAGGATACATTGTTGTCCGAAGGTAATATCGCCGATACAATATACCTTACATGAACCATAACAGTGTATATCGTGGTATCAATACACCGGCTGTCTGTATGTGATAAACTTACTGGAGGAGAAACATTTTGAAATGATATTCTGGTGCTACAACGCGTAGTAATATGGTGTGTCGTTCCGCGTTACCAGACCGGGGTAAACAATACACCGGGGTATACACCTCCCTCACATTCCCATGTTTTATTCATCGACTATAGTAACCTTTAAGAGTTTTGTACATATGGCCAGACTTCTCGAGAAGTTCTTTACGCTGTTTTAGGATGCCTAATTTGAATGTGTACTCAATAATACCATGTATATAGATTGCGTATTTATTTATGTCATAATTTTCTTATATCGGTCTGTATTGAAATTCGATGCCCTAACCGACTTCTTCCAGAATACGAATAGTTTATTTATGCATTTTATTATTGTTTCAAATTCTACACGCTGGAGGTTTGAATCTGTTCCAAACCTATCGACTAGTACAAAATCAACCATGATTATGATTTAAGGTTCTTTGACACACCAAACCGCACGAGGAAGGTAATATATATGGGATGATTATCGATGAACCATACTGTTAAAATCACCATGTGATCGGATTTATAAAACATCGTTGACCAAAGTTAATTTTTTAATAGAAATAAAATAATGTTATAAAAGGAATTTATGATTCTCATGTAAAATATACCTTTAGGCCACAAACACATGTATATTCTTGTAAACTACACCCTTGGTAATTATGTCCTCTTACGTCAAAATGCCCATTTCAGAGAGTACCCTCGACTCCGCATCCTGTTGATATGAGGAAACTAAAATCTGGTCTGCTGTATTCTTTGCTATATTTGAGGCATATTCTCCCGTTTTCCTGCCTAAAATAATACAATTCTTTTAATGTTATTGGACCGTATTTTCCTTATCCTTGAATTACAAGCCATGGTCGCCACTTACGACATTCTGGTGATGTACCTTGCCGATTGTTCTTTCTGGTAAATATCCTTGGTAATAGTCTTTTGTTTTGGATGTGCAAATTATTCGGCCGGCATTTTTTGTACATTGTTTATCTATCTCCTGGTTCTGTATGAAGGTTAATAATTTAGTGTGTTACAAAATGTACCGACATTATGTATATTTCTGGTATATATGAAATGGGTCTACAAAATGCCAATCCATCTCAATGGAAGAGAAAGTTAGTAAATAATTTCCCGACAGTGAACGACCTACAAGGCAAATAAATATAGTTTGATAGTTTATTCGCTTCAATATGGATGGTTTTCCTGCAGTATCGTCACTTAAAGCATTTAAAGCGTCAAATATGTTTGATATTTTCCCATTTTCAAATGGCGTCTCACCACAATCATTTCAGATATAGTTATATTTTTTATTTTGAAACTTTTCAAAACTTATCAATTTAATAATGAATTATATTTCTTGCAATGTTTGAATTCCTGTTATATTCTTTATTACCATGATTATACTCAGACACTCCATCATTTAAAACATGTGAAAAACGATCCGTATTAGATCGTTCCGATTGTTTCCATGGGGATTTCCGAATGCTATATTTAGAAGTCGCACAAACGATGGCGAAATGCGATTCAACGGATGTTTCGTAAGAGGCGACTAATGAAGGGAACCCCCCCCCCCCCCCCCCCCTTTGCGAAATTGGGGATTTGCTTTTGTGCCCTCTACTTGTGGACACAAAAGTCCCCAAAATAAATCTGCCCATTACAATATTTGGGATTTTTATATTTCTCTCTACTTCTAACTACCTTTTATTTCTGAAGTGTTTTGAGTCTTTGGTGTATCTTCACAGACGTCTCATTGAGAGTGACACAAAACCACATGTTAGAACATGGCGTACTTTACTGTATGTGCAACCAGAACAGTGACGTAATACACTACTTGTGTACTTTACAGGGAGAGATTAATTGAAGGACCCGGAGACCGGACCAGACTTACATACATTACAATTTCCTAGCGCATTCCTTGGCAACACATCACTTTTGGCTTTAATGTTGTGTTAAGCGTTCGCTTATATGAGGAAGACGATGGGCTCTGTCCGCATGCCGGATTATGCCAAATTCATTCAAAATGGTAGTTGCTATCTCCTTCTGATCGTTCAACATATAGGAGGATGGGAACACCTGGTTCACCCGTTGTCAGTATAATGTGACCGAGCGGAATACTGTGCCGGGTGCCTTATGCATGGTATTTCATTGAGGTAGCACTATAAAGTCGGCATCACTTCCGCGCTATTACAAGGAGGCAACCACACCAACATACCCTGTTTCCGGCACACATACACATATGCACGCATACATAACACACATGGAGGCACGTCCTGGAATTGCCTTAGCTGTTAGTAGGACGTTAAAATTAAACCAAACCAAACGAATGAACTAGAAAAAATAAACGCTAAAAATACATTGAAACAAACACCTATTTAAAAAATAAAAATGAAAAACCTTACCAGAATATATTTCGATAAAACCAACAGAGTCAACTAATGTGTAGTTGAAATAGTAACTAAAATACGAATTAATCAAGAACCTCTTTCGAGGTTTTGTAATTCGGTGCAGACATCCAAACACATACAATCTTTTCATACAATTGATTTCAAACGATCCTACTAGCCGCATTACCGAATCGTTTGGGATAGCCTCCTTACATGCTTGCTATAACAAGGCACCGGTAAAAACAGGCTACATTGAACTTTAAATTGCAAATGATGTTTATTTCAAATGAAACTTTCCTCGTGCAACCACGTTTGTTAAGAGACCCCTTGATTTTAGAGGTCATTTTAAATGTTTCCTATTGTAGTGAATTAATTTAGCGTTGAACCTGAACTAGGAGACTTCCTGCGTTAAGATAACATTTTCTGGGTACACCAAGGGTGGTCTCTTTACACAGGCTTGATATTGTGATTTCATTTAAGATTATCCTTTGATTTGTTTGGCAATATCATATTATTAGTGTCTAATAATGTTCACCGAATGGTTTATTTCTATTTATTTCTCTGTTTACAAAGTGATATATTAAATTAAATTATTTAATTCTTAAAACAAATGTTAATGTTTAAATCAATATTTAGATCTTAAGTATTTTTTTTAGATTTCTTCAGGATACACTTCATCAAAAACAATATACAGTTTTAATTTATTACACAGATTCAATTTTCCCGATCACGCATATGTCTTACGAACTAGACTAGCAAAAATATTCCCCCTGGAAAATATCTGTATGTACGGTATAAGTTTGTTTTGGTTTAGTATTGTTTAACGTCCTATCAACGGCTATGGTCATTTAAGGACGGCCTCCCATGTGAACAAAATTATCATCAAATTCTCAGAAACAACTATAGGATTTGGATGGTAAGTTGATTAAACTCATGCATAGTAGTCTATAAAATGTTGTTACATTCTAATATATTTTTCTTTTCCAATATTAATGCACTCTAGCAACAAAAACGTGTTTACAGAAACTACTTTTATAAAATGTTATATACTCAAACACGAACTCTTCATACCATCTTCAAAAGTTCCCCATGATATCTGATTGAGAGAGAAATAATAAAACCGCCAAGAAAAGAAAGAAAACAATAAAAATGATTCCTGGTAACACCTTGCGCGATCTATCTGGCACGTTATCTGTGATAGGTTCGCTATATGGCAGTCTGAACTTTGCTAGGTACCTGATGGTTTCTTGCACGACATCGAACCGTCCGTGGCACCTTGTCAGTTATGGCGCTGGGGAATTCTTGTGTTCGCTCCGTTTAAAACGGCACAAACGTTATCTCTATGTGTCGATATGAAATACAGATAGTTCTTCAAACATTTAGAATGTATCATACATATATGGACCGCTATAGGTTCGACCTGTCTGGGTCAATCGTCGTAAAGGTTTGCTGGGGTGTTTTGCCTTCGGACACCATGGGAGGAGATGTATTATTTCTGTCTGCTAGGAATAATGTACCGTATCATAATGCTTGTCACACTTGGGGGGAAATGGACATACAGCTGGTTTTGAGATGAAGGCAACACGCACTTTAGTCATTAACGTATTAAGGTTTTGTGTTTTCATTAAGGATTATTCTAAGATTTGTGTTGCAAATATCATGTTTAGTAGTGTCGAATATTGTTGACAAAGTCCTATATTTACAGTTTATTTTATTCTAAAAACAAAATGAGTAAATTTAACTGTACAATATGTATTTGATAATGTAATTAGACAACAAAGATAGTAGGTTGTGACATACTGCATCATCGGAAGAGGCGGCTAATGAGGTCATAATCGACAATGCCTTAATCTGTATTAAAAAAATAAGAATTTTAATTTTGAATCAAGTCAGTATTCCAAAAGTATCGACTTCAGAACTGTAAATCTCATACCTTGCACACTTCGTAAAAGTTGTCTTAAATAATGAATACATTAAACACACTATGTAAAAAGTACCTTAAAGAAAATTAATAAGTTCAATACAATAAAATAAGTGCATGTTCGTCCTGATTAGCGGACACGTGTGTGGTGGTACCTGAGAATCCAAACTAACCAGATATCACATAAAACTAAGGAAAAGGTGGAGTCGTTCAGCTTATAAACTTATCAGGGGATTCGCACGTTTACAATCCCATTAATTGCGTATATGTACCGTGACACACACACAGGATTTCCACCTTACGCTGTATTAAATGATGCACTAGAACCTTCCGTGATCGTTTCGTAGAGTCTAGTTAAATTTTATTTACCTAGGCTCTGATTCGCGAAATCGTTTTCATGCTCAAGCATGGACTCCGTGCCTAAACTAAGTGTCTTGCTACTACCGTACTGTCTTAAATTCATTGGATATTTAAAAAAAAAATCATGTGTTAACATCGAAAACGACATTTGGTTTTCAAACACTCTTTAAATCTTCCAAACCATCAACACTCCATGAGCAAAGAATCTGCACTAGGGCATGTGAACTGTTTCATGAATGCTTGCCCTGTTCAAGGGTTATACGCTTAAAGGCAAACTGATGCAAATCGTGCATCTAGTATCTTTTTGAAAAAGAATTGAAAATCAAAATTGGGTATGCAAATAAAGAGATTCAGATTGTTAAACACAACAGCATTTCAATTAATTTCGTTTTTGTTTTCGAAATTCGTATTACAAAAAATAGGTTTTTGAACAACCAAGCTCTGTCAGCTTAACAATACGATACGGGCAAAATAAATATTATTTTAAATCACATGCGATGCATGTTTTGTTTTCAATTAAAACAAATATTGAAACAAATCAAATAAATGTAGCAACGATAAATAATACTAGGGGTCTGTTCTCGATACACGTATCATCTCGACACCCTTGAATGATGTCAAAATCATAGACTTGTGGTAAGTTATTTTATGTACTACTTCGTACCTCATACGCACATACATTATTTCAAGTAAGAACACAAGACAGAAATTCTTTATAAACTATAATCAGCATTACGGGATTGTTACAAAGTAATAATATCTCCGTTATCGTACGTTAGATATTGCATATCGAAAAACATTTATGATGAAACCAGTCTATGACAAATTCCACACACAACAGCTCATTATCGAATGCTCCCATATTCATGAAATACGTCTACAAAGAATCACGTAGCCAAGGCCCACTTCGGAAAACGCCTTTAAATGTCCACAGCCAGAAAAGTCCACTGGCGTGTTTCCGAGTAAGTCCTGGAACGTTGAAACTGAAGATTCACAATTATAATCCAACTCTACAACAGAAATACCATAATTAACACTTCATGTACAGATCATTTCTATAAACCACTGAAAATAGTAGTTACCATTGTCTGACACACTTAAGATACAGCATGACAACCCCTCCCCCCCCCCCCAAAAAAAAGGAAAAAAATGAAAACAAAATGAAAAAATAAAATAAAGTACGTCCGAATGGTTCGATAACAATCTCGTCGATGACGAATACAGGTAAAACCCTTACAGGTAAGCCCGACAAAACCACGAACTGCGCGCGCAACAGCACGCGCTACAACATACCCGCCACACTCGATTAAAATATAACGAAATGAAATTCATTGATAGGTCACTGCTATAAAAACCTGATCAATTGTTAGGCTGATACCTGTTCATTGAAGATAATATAGACCTGTACCCGATTTCAAAGCATGTTGATTTTACAGATAAGCTGTCGCGCGATTTCTTTGAAATTCATCAAAATCGTCAGTTCTGCCTACTCGTATCATCCACAAGGTATTATGAAAAGAGCGTTCAGTTCCGTCATGCCATATTCCACTGTTGTATCCAGAGCGTAACCCTTAGATTTCGAGCATGTTCCAGTCAAGGCTGTAGTTGTTACTCTTACACTGTCTATGAGTAACGCCACAGCATAAACAGTCGACAGCCACCGGAATTTGGCTTGAGGACAGTTGCTTAAGTTCGTGCGAAAAATCTCAACCACGATATTATGTGTTTCGGTCAGTTTTTTATTCTGTCGTGTTTGACACCAATAAACTTGCAGTTGCATGTTATTGTTTGGACTTTTTGTACACCATAGGTCATGTGCCCTTTAACCATTTCCAAATACAGCTGCTTTCGACGCGATAATGACATGTTGACATGCGTTGCATGCCTTCTGATACAAAACATAACCGAACACATATTGCTCTTTTAAGTGATCAATGTAATGTTATGCTCAGCAAAATCGCTCTCAATAAGGATACTTCCGCACTTGCTTTCACACCACGTACATGATGTCATGATTTACGTGCAATTGTACACGTTGAACTTGTTATAAAATATTTTCCAAAAAGAGTAAGTGGTCATGGGTTGTGGCCCGAGTTACGTATTGTTGACTCGAGGAAACATTAAAGGTTCGCGGTTCGTGAAACAAAGTTGTTGTTACGTGATTCCTATATTGGTTGACTGTGATGCTGCGGTACCATTAAGGTTTCTGGGTTCATGGTATTATTTAACTGACCAAAGGTTATTTTAAGGAGTCGATGTTTTTCGGTTTTTACGCTAATGCCCGATTAGTGATCCTTAATTTTTGTATGTATTTAAAGGATCCGTGCCCTTAAAATTTGGTTCAACAAATAGATTTAGAAATATACTGGTGTAAAAATGTAATAAAATCGTAATTAAAACTGGCTAATATTATTTTTCATATATTTCCATTAGGAAGTATTATTATTTTACATTTGAGATTAATTACTGCGGTGGAAGCAGTAGTGTCTTAAAGAAATGTTTTATGGGTTTCACGCACCTGCCCCTCTGTTTCTCTAGCTTTTTTGGCCCTTAACATCTCTGATAAGTCCTCGGAGTACGAAAAAGCTGTATGATGCAGCCAGCTTAATTAATTTTTTGGCATACTGTATCTTACCAAATGTTGACGGTGTTATAACATGTGTGTGTCACGTTCATACTCCACTGATACAAGGTAGTAGACACTGCGATTTGGGAGAAAATATATGTTTTGAAAGAGGTAAAAACTCAATTTACTATTTTGGCAGCTTATTTCATTGTATCTTGGGTTGAAGACGTCACTCAATTGTCTTAAATGTAGTCAGATGAAAATTTCCATTGTTTGGGGCTGAACTAAACGAACGTAACAGTTTCAGTATAAGTAGCTTACGTAGACCTAACAAACGTATCTGGCACGAGATGCCAAACGAACTATTTTTTGGGGAACAAGTTTCCATTTGGCAGATGTTTCATGGTACATGTATCTCTTAATTGTAGTCTGTTTCTCTGATATTATATATATATCTTTTGCATTGTGCAATTTTTTCTCGAACAAATACAGTCATGACTTTGAACATCTTGTAGGTACTTTAAGATATATCTAAACAAAAGGAAAATATTGATAAATGCTCATTTCTTGAGTTAATGTCCACAAACACTTTGTTTGAAGCATATAAGTAAAATATGTATCCACGAAAAGTGAGACATTTACAGTAAGAAGAAGTAATCTCACTAGTCTTTGCTCTTGTACATGTAGGTGCATTTAAATTTAATTTGCAAATGACTTCATAAAACGACGGAGCAGACACTAGAAGAACTTTAACAGTGTCGTTGACGTCTAAATATAGTGGCCAATTCCATATAACATGCAGTTGGATTCGCGTCACACGTGTCTGTACTGTGTGCTCGCTCGAATCTATACATAATGTATGTCGGTTTAGATCAAAGCAGACAGAATGACGAGTCTACAGAGGAAAAATAAATTCTTCCTTTCAAAACCATTCATGATTTTTAATATTATTTTTATATCTTTGAATAATGTTGTAAAATGATATTATAACGAGCTTATCTTTTAGCTGGAATTTGATATTTCTCGATTTTGAGTATGTTATCTGTAGTTTTAGTTTATGTCGATATTTTTTTTTTAACTTTTCCATCGGTCTGTTTTGTTTTCAATTCCCTTAAGGCACCTTAAAACGACGTTTCACCGTAGCATTCTCCTCTGTCTGGCTCCGTGCTCATCCTAGTATAGACAGACTACCTCTCCATTTAAATATTATTCAATCACTGGTATATTTTGTCGTCACCCCGGGCCTACTCAATCTCACGTTAGAACGCGAGATCTGCCACCTTGACGAGATCATGGCTGTCAGATCAAGACATACACTGGGTCTGACCATATGCACTTATATTTAGTCAGTTTAATTTATAAGTAATCATTTCTCCGCTTTGTCTTGTAATGTCGTAGAACTTTGTTCATAAGCGGCCCGCTTTGCTATTTTACCTAAGGGACATTGCCCTATCCATTTGTGCTTACGTATACATTGACTTTTCTCTAAAATGTGTGAATTCAATTTAGCCAAGGCTACAGATTAAACAACTTTTTTAATATTAGCAAGTCTCCCAGGGGATTGCTGCTTTTGTGAATACCCGAGGGAACACACGATGCCCTGCTCCGTGCTTTAGTGAATCTGTTTAAACAATCCAGCAAACTAGAATAATCCTAGTTTGTTTGCTAACAAACCAAGATGCCTAAAACAGTGTTTCGTTTCAATCATTGGAAATACGGTTCTCCAAATCTGGTGTAATATTGATTGCGAAAGATTCTTAAGGTGTTTGACTCGTTGTTTTTAATCAGGAATGATGGAACAGCATTGAGCGACCTTGCACTCGCACATACCCTCATCGAGCACAAGCATGCGCACTGCACACATATCGTCAAGAAACCTACCCGTCATCTCCATTTGACACTTATAAACGAGTTCTGGAGTTTAGACGTCATGTTTAATCAATGGCATAACTCAGTAATGGCAATCCATACATGTAGCAAGTGATGTACCAGAACACTGTATCGGGCTGTGGTGTTCTCAAACTTTGGCACAGCGTAGAAGTCAGTCAGTGCAAATACCGTAGTATTCTCACTGTTGTGTTATTGGTCTTTTTCGTTATAATTGAATATATGTTGTCTTTGAAGTAAGGAACACACCCTAATAAATGTTTAGTATTGCCACCGAGAAATATTCCTACGGTCAGATAATTTACGACGCCGTATGATGTACGTTAGTCCCTAACACAAAAGGAACTGATACAAGCAGACTTTCTGCCATCAAATTTGTATTCAGTTTTGTTCCAC
This sequence comes from Mizuhopecten yessoensis, assembly GCF_002113885.1. Classification (NCBI taxonomy): domain Eukaryota; kingdom Metazoa; phylum Mollusca; class Bivalvia; order Pectinida; family Pectinidae; genus Mizuhopecten; species Mizuhopecten yessoensis. Next base: position 1,621,409 of record NW_018408918.1, read on the forward strand.
GTACAATTATCACATCGCAAGAAAGAATTTTATTTTCTATATATTTCACGAGAACTTAATCAAGATAATATTGCTTTCAGATATTGCCTATATACAAAGTGCATCTCCGTGACGCTAAAATAGGCTGTCATGTCGGCTAGCAGTTCCAGGCCGATGATATTGACCAGTAGCGAGAAGTCTTATCTATATTAAACAATTTTATGAAAGGAGCCAATTCTCAATCCTCCAGCACCAGTCGTTATAACTACACTACAAACATTTTAACTCAAATTGCTTTATAAACATCAAGAAAAGTACAATTTATAAACTAACCGAAATCGATTACATGGATTAAGGACTCTTTTTCTGCTACATTATTTAACAGGTTCGAGTTTTTCCCAAAAAATTGTTGACGAAACTAATGTTTTTTCGTGTGATCTCGTCCGTCTATGAAAGGTTAATACCGTGCCACCATCCTTGATGCCCTACAAAGATTACACGCGTGTTGGAAGCCTTATTGTTGTCTGTACCATAATCATATTGCATGTTACGGGTCCTTTTCGCGTGTCAGTAACGCCCTAATTTGATAAGACATGTTATCGTCGGCCTAATGTGCGATGTTGGACGGCGATACGTAAAGAACATTGCCCGTCATAGAATCAGCTCGTGGGTATTTGGGAATAAAGTTGTTAAAAGTTTCATGTCCGGTGACCAATAAATTTGATATGTTTTATTCAAACTCGCACAAGCCAATTTTTGGTAATAAGAATTTTATATCGCCCTGGCGTATTGTATGAAATATCACGTTCACAACACTTCAAACGAGCCTTAATTCCTGTTGATATTGTAAATAATTATGTTACGCTTGAACAATTTTTGAAAAATGTAATAGTTGTATATTGGCATTGATAGTTAACCAAATTATTGTGAACGTCCATATCTAGTTACGAGATAGAAGTTTGACACAGTTTCTGGGGCAAATACTGTAAGAACACATGCTTACAGTAGCCAGCTACGCATACAGAAGCCACGCTTTATATGAAGATACCAAGATACAGGATCCAGGCTCGAGACCGCTTCAGAGTCACGAATTAGAGGCCAAATACAAATTCAGGATGCGTTCTATTTACATTCAGATACGAAACAAATGGACTGTGTTCAATTAGAGGGGGAATAAATACATGCAACGAAGTCAAACTGAAGTGAGGCAGCTAAACGGTCCGGACTTAAGTTAGCAAGCTACACGGTCTAGACTTAAGGTAACATGCAACACGTTGTAGACTTAAGGTAACCAGCTACACGGTCTATAGACATAAGGTAGCCAGCTTCACGGTCCGGACTGAGGGTAGCCAGTTACACGGTCCATGTTTAATTTAGCGAGCTACACTGTCTAGACTAAACATAGTTACAATGTATAGCTACACAGTCTAGACTTACGTTAGCCATATACACTGTCCGGATTTAAGTTAGTCAGCTACACGGTCTAGACTTTACATAGTCAGCTACACGGTCCGGACTTGTGTACGTTAGTCAGCTACAAAGTCCGGATTTAAGTTAGTCAGCTACACTGTCTCCAGACTATACATAGTCAACTACACGGTCCGGACTTGTGTACGTTAGTCAGCTACACGGTCTAGACTTACGTTAGCCATCTACACTGTCCCGATTTAAGTTAGTCAGCTACACGGTCTCCAGACTATACATAGTTAGCTACACGGTCCAGACTTTTTACGTTAGTCAGCTACACGGTCCAGACTTTTGTACGTTAGTCAGCTACACGGTCTAGACTTACGTTAGCCATCTACACTGTCCCGATTTAAGTTAGTCAGCTACACGGTCTCCAGACTATACATAGTTAGCTACACGGTCTAGACTTACGTTAGTCAGCTACACAGTCCGCATTTAAGTTAGTCAGCTACACGGTCTCCAGACTATACATAGTTAGCTACACGGTCTAGACTTACGTTAGTCAGCTACACAGTCCGGATTTAAGTTAGTCAGCAACACGGTCTCCAGACTATACATAGTTAGCTACACGGTCTAGACTTACGTTACTCAGCTACACGGTCTAGACTTACGTTAGTCAGCCACACAGTCTAGACTTACGTTAGTCAGCTGTACGGTCTAGACTTACGTTAATCAGCTACACAGTCCGGATTTAAGTTAGTCAGCTACACGGTCCAGACTATACATAGTTAGCTACACGGTCCAGACTAAAGGAAGTCAGCTTCATGGTCTGGACTTACGTTAGCCATCTACACTGTCCGGATTTAAGTTAGTCAGCTACACGGTCTCCAGACTATACATAGTCAGCTACACGGTCCGGACTTGTGTACGTTAGTCAGCTACACGGTCTAGACTTACGTTAGTCAGCTACACAGTCCGGATTTAAGTTAGTCAGCTACACTGTCTCCAGACTATACATAGTCAGCTACACGGTCCGGACTTGTGTACGTTAGTCAGCTACACGGTCTAGTCTTACGTTAGTCAGCTACACGGGCTAGACTTACGTTAGTCAGCTACACGGGCTAGACTTACGTTAGTCAGCTACACAGTCTAGACTTACGTTAGTCAGCTACACGGTCTAGACTTACGTTAGCCATCTACACTGTCCGGATTTAAGTTAGTCAGCTACACGGTCTCCAGACTAGACATAGTTCTCTACACGGTCCGGACTTGTGTACGTTAGTCAGCTACACGGTCTAGACTTACGTTAGTCAGCTGTACGGTCTAGACTTACGTTAATCAGCTACACGGTCCGGATTTAAGTTAGTCAGCTACACGGTCCAGACTATACATAGGTAGCTACACGGTCCAGACTAAAGGAAGTCAGCTTCATGGTCTGGACTTACGTTATCCAGCTAAACGGTCTAGACTTACGTTAGCCAGCTACACAGTCCGTAGCTACACGGTCCAGACGAAACGAAGTCAGCTACACGGTCCGGGCTTACGTTAGTCAGCTACACGGTCTAGACTTAAGTTAGTCTGCTACGCGGACAAGCATTCGTGTAGGCAGCTGCACAGACAAGAGTTAGATAGTCTGCTTCACGGCCCGGGGGTAAGGTAGCTAGCTACACGGCCCGGGACTAAGGTAGCCAGCTACACGGATCGGTGGTAAGGTAGCCAGTAACACTGTTCGAACTTAAGGCAGCCAGATAAACGGTCTAGACTTAAAGTAGTCAGCTACACTGTCTAGACTTAAGGAAGTCAGCAATACGGACCAGACTGAAGGGACAGCTACACTGTCTAGAATTAAGGTAGCCAGCAATACGGACCAGACTGAAGGGACAGCTACACTGTCTAGACTTAAGGTAGCCAGCTACACTGTCTAGACTTAAGGTAGCCAGCAATACGGACCAGACTGAAGGGCCAGCTACACTGTCTAGACTTAAGGTAGTCAGCTACACTGTCTAGACTTAAGGTAGTCAGCTACACTGTCTAGACTTAAGGTAGCCAGCAATACGGACTAGACTGAAGGTAGCTAGCTACACAGTCCGGACTAAATGCAGCAAGCTTCATGGACCCGACTTAAGGTAGCCAGCCACACGATCCGGACTTAAGGTAGCCAGCTACACGTTAAAGATTTATAAGTTAGTCATCTACACAACCAAAGCTTAATGTAATCAGATAGATTAAACTTTTGGATTTATTTCATTTTTGAATTGATGTACAGATATATTCTAAAATGTACTATTGTCATGAAAGTCAGTAAACAGAAACTAAAATTATCTAAATCATGGAATTGGAAGCTCAGGATAGCATTGTTCAGGTAAGTAATATGTTTATATGCGACCTAAGTGTTACTTATCCCAGAGCAGATTTCATTGGTTGATAATTCCGTATATTTACAATGGGTACCTCTATTGTTTTTGATGTTGGCGTCTAACAAGGCTTAAGTATGTCCGAGTTGATATATCGACCTCACACTCACACCTGTGATCAGGTCTACGGCTATAAAAGCAGTCTAGAGGCGGGGCAGTCAAGGGACTTATAAATCAGTTCACTATTACAAATAATTAGTATCTACTAAACGTCATAAACATATGTTGTATAGCCAGTGATATATTTCTTTATCAATTTTCATTTCCGTTGCCAAGCAACAGGGTGTAATTTGTATATACTTAGTAAAGACATATACGTGTCATAACCGGTCCAGTTAATCATTTTTATCGATGATTCTTGATCTGTATGTCCTGTTCGCTTTTGCCATGATTTCCAATTACAATGCTAGGAATTGCTGGTACAACAATTCCCTAACGGCAACATAATTTCGTCTCTGAGAGTACAGAACAACCCATGAATGTCATAGTTGTTCTTATCATATGATCACAAGCGGTAAGCGTTGATCAACCATGAGTAATCTGGATGCAAAAAGATCTTTAAAACATTTAAGGACTCACACAACTAAATAATTTACTTTATGTTTTGACTAAGCCTTTGAGCTAATAGCGTTAATATTTTGAAGTTCAACACTAGTGGCAACTGTCCAGATTCACAGTTCATACCTGCCTGAAAAGGTTTCAAAAGTCATTTTTATGGGTTTGGTAGTATATAAGAGCACTACAGGCGTCTGCTTTTTGTCAACCGGAAGTTTACAAGCCGAACCGGTGAAGTGGGACGGGAACACCCCAAGACATTTGACCCCATATCAATCCGCCATCACAAATAAAAATCTACTAAAACTATACGTTTTTCTAAAATTCAATATCTGTCTATTTCATTTAATGTAAAATATGTCAACAATTACATATTAAAATTACTCAGAGGCACTGTATTAAACCGGAACAAATTTTAGGTAAGGATTACAATCGCATGAAACACTTGCTGATTGGCTGATTTAGTTGTGTGAGTCCTTAAGTGAGAACTCTATTGAACTTCTTTTTAGGGTACTGTAGTATACAGGGGAAAAAAAGAACAAAAATGTTTATTTCGAAATCATTGAAACATTTAACTAAGATGTTTGTGGAATGGCATTATAACTAAATGTATTCGCTCTGATATCCGGAAAACCCCATTCAATTCGAAATCGTCTTTGATTTCGTAGTATTTTTGCCCAATATAGATTTCAACTCGAAAATCTAGAAAACTTGTATAGTCTTCAAGCGTTTATATATGAGGGACTTTATGGGCTTTTCATCACAAGACCTACGCAATAAGTCGTTTATCAGTGGAAGAAAAGACACATTGCACCGTCTCTTACTGACCTTTCGGTCGGTCTGATTTTCTAGGATACACCAACGAAATGTGACTAAGATAAAGACTCGGAGACAGCGCTGGGACGCGTTTGGACACAGCTATATATAAGTACAACAGTTTATAACGGCATCTAGGTCTGATAAACGATTGCTTGTCGTACAAAATACACAAACATGGTTATTTTAAGTACCTAGTTCCACTGGAAGTGTTGCTAACCCCCATCTGTGATGTATTTCCCTCCGTCTGTGGAACCCAAAAGTACATCTACGTCTAACAGATCGAAGACTCGTTTATAGCAGAAAAATGAGCATTTATAATAAACTCGTTCTTGGCAATTTTACAAGATGAGTTATGGCGTTTCACGTTTATCATACAGGTGTAGTTAGTGAAAAGAATTGCCGAATTATAAAGTATTGAAGCAGAAAGTTTTTGAAAATTTGAAGAAAAAAAAAGTTTTCTTTGTATATTTATTAAATATTATATGTAGTTGTCGGACTAATAAATGTTATTTTGGAGAACCGGTGCTCATTGTCAAATACATATTTCTATATCATCTTATGGCATCGTGCAAATAAATGTTCTAGATATAATACAAGTGCGCGTCATATGTCAATATATGTGCTGTGTAATGACATCATCCCGGATCGATGAATAACTTATTTTTAAGGATCTCTGTCCTGCAGTATAGATAATTCAAAATAGGTTTTTCACACATACAATTATATACAGTATTTCCCCCCGTTGTTAGATTTTAGATATAACTATTGGTGGTACTTTGTCAAGGCAATTTCAGATAAGTTCAGCTGGTTAGAGCGACTGTATTGTGATCGGTCCAGGGTTCGAATCTTGGTCTGGCCAAAAGCTATATTCGCAGGGAACAGCTTAATAAATATCATTGTTATATAATTCTGCTTGGAATCCGCGCTATTTTGTTATTTCAGGGATTCATCTGCTTAACAACAAGATACATAGTCGGTCAATGTAATTATATTTGGTCCTTGAACATGTAGTGGTCCTTTACTACATTTAGAAGTCGGATCGACACTTTCAAATATACATGAGTGACTATGTTATTATCCGTCGGAATATCCTCTTTCCGTTTCGTTTGTTTTCCTTCTATAGAGATATAGCATTGTATCTATTGAACTTTGGTAAAGAATATTATAAATAATTGGGAAAGGGGTCGAAAATACTTCCGAGAGTCTTCTTAATATATCAGCATTGGTTGTCTCTTTACTGACAAAATATTAGGAGAACACAATGTTATCGGTTTCTGCTCCCTTCACATGGCGAGTCTTCCCTTTAAGACATGTAGGAGGTCTTACATTATATATACGCGATTGGTAGGGGAATCAAACTGTCCGGAATATTTTCATCTGACTTCGTTTTCCTGTATTAGTAGTCGCTGGCGGCTTCCTCTCGTTTTAGGCTCCATTTCACTTATAAACAACTGGCGGACGTGTCTTACTTTATAAGCTGTGTATATTCTTTGTGCAAACTTCTTAATAATTCGCCAGGATTTGCGAAATTAGATTAACTCGGACGGTGGATTGATTTTTCGGTTAAATAAATTCCCTATCGAGATTGGCAGGCAATATTGATCATCTGTTTCTTTCAGCTGTCACTTGTAATTTGTCGACGAAGCGGTCGCCGTCTCTGTTACTTTCTGTTAATGTTTTGTGTCAAATTAATCTATAACTTATCATTTCCCTTGTTTTCCTCCTCTGCCGTCAGTCTGGACGTGCGTAGCCTTATTTGGACGAAAGGTGACGTCTGCTCCTTGTTAAAACGGAAATTACATCTGATGGACTTCCTCCCCAACGTCCGGTAGAATAAAGACGACTTGGGACTCTCGCGCGACCAGTTGATGACGTCACAGGTGGAAACACGCACACATATATAAATATATAATATATATCTACCATTTGGCGTTTAACTTCTCGGGATCTAGTCTTGATAAGACCACGGTACATATCTACAGACGCGGGAAATGATAAATGTCATTACTGGTTGAATAACCTAACTTCAAAGGCACCACTGTAGATATGACTGCCAATACAAGTTTAAAAATCGGTCTGTTTTTTTTCAAAAATGTGCACGTATCACAGTACGCTGAATTTAACGATATATTGTCGTAGAACATGCAATTATCTATACCAAAATTTCTCATCTACGAAATCGGCCATTTATTTTCCATTATTCAGTCAAAACACTTAATAAAACATTTTATTTTTTTTATATTCTAGTATATTTATTCATTATTTTCTTAATTCTGTATTAAATCATTTCAATCTTATTTTTTTATCTATTTCTTGTATTGCAACACTCGGTAGCTCTCTACAGAGAAAATCTCTGTGAGCGACACCTGGTGGATGAGACAAATATACAAGAATCACACGGTCGCGTAACGGTAAAATTGACTGGCTTTGAGGTCGGATGTCGCTCTTCTTTAATCTTCAAAAGACGTGTATGCGCCTTCAATTAGTCAGGGGTTTTCTACCCGAGACCAATCAAATTGCAAACATTTTGCCTTCAGTTTTGCTAAAACACGTTCCATTGGTGCGGAGAAATTAAGTGAGCGTAACGCGAGGAGTTCCGAGGAAGCGTAAGGTTGTTAGGACGGTCTTCTTCTTACCACAGAGCTTCATCTTTTCTCTGGATATTTATACACACCCCTTCAATAACGTGCTACATGTATATCTATGTGAAACGAGGTAACTTACGTATTGTTGAATGTGGTGGAACGTCATGTTTGGGATGAGGTCAATATAAAAGTAACGTTGCTTTTGCAGCCTTTTCGCATCGAGATATTGACGAGAGGTATTATTGTATGTGTACATACAAAGACGTGTAGTAAATGTGGTATAGAATTTGCTTTCGACTCTTGGGAGTAACGAATTTGCGCTAGCGTAAACTACAACATTGCATTTCGTAACCTGCAGCAAAACACACTTTCCATTCCTATATAACGGACACAGCCGAACAAAACGTACTTATACATTGGTCCACTCAACTTAGATACTATCGTCACAAAAATAGCATGGAGCGTTGATATCGGGTCATACCCATCACTCATATCGAATGTTTCGAAATCTGACGTCAGTTTTATCTCGTGGCAAGTGTATGTCAGTGAACGTTTATGATGGTTCCAAAACCATGAAAAATATATGTCTTTTGCTCGTGACCGAATACATATCTCTCCGCGTAAAGCACGTGTACTCACTTAAGCACTTGATATCTAAGCTGTAAAAACTATGGTCATGTTTAAGCGAAGTTATCGTGAGTAATTTTACATGTAGCCTACACATGCCGGAAATCGTACATTATTCCTGCCTTTTGTCCTTAAAGAGTTCTTATTTGGTCCAAGTTCCGGATGTCGTGTTCCTGGGTGCATGACTAGTGGGCGTTAATGGACACTGGGCACGTGCAAGATTTAACGACACAAGCGCCCCGTAGTGACCGACATGTGTGCCTGTTGACCGCTATAGTATTTTGTCATTAGCGGTCTCTATATACATATTGTTATTAATTACCAATGCATTACTCTTATAAAAATAGAAACGAAATTTACAGGTAGGAACTTACACAAGCAATGGCGGTAATTAGCTTCATAAGTTATCACGTGACTTGTTCAATATATATTGTATATGTAATAATGTTTGCAAAACCTTTTATTTCATTAACTGTGTCAGTACACTACAGTTCCGACTTAATATACCCTGTGAGAGAAACATTTATATGAAGTTTATTTTACCGTTAAGGCCATAACGAGTTACATATCTGGTATTATACATTTATTGTCTTTGTTTTAGGGAAACACGATTCTTGGTTTCCCCGAGATATACATGTGTATACACTGTACCTGTATCATGTTCTGACTTAATATACCCTGTGAGAGAAACATTTGTATGAAGTTCATTTTACCGTAAGGGTCATAACGAGTTACATATCTGGTAATATACATTTATTGTCTTTGTTTTAGGGAAACACGATTCTTGGTTTCCCCGAGATATACATGTGTTTACACTGTACCTGTATCATGTTCTGACTTAATATACCCTGTAAGAGAAACATTTGTATGAAGTTCATTTTACCGTAAGGGTCATAACGAGTTACATTTCAGGTAATATGCATTTATTGTCTTTGTTTTAGGGAAACACGATTATTTGTTTCCCCGAGATATACATGTGTATACACTGTACCTGTATCATGTTCTGACTTAATATACCCTGTGAGAGAAACATTTGTATAAAGTTCATTTTACCGTAAGGGCCATAACGTGTTACATATCTGGTATTATACATTTATTGTCTTTGTTTTAGGGAAACACGATTCTTTGTTTCCCCGAGATATACATGTATATACACTGTACCTGTATCATGTATTGACTAAATATACCCTGTGAGAGAAATATTTATATGAAGTTTATTTTACCGTTAAGGCCATAACGAGTTACATATCTGGTATTATACATTTATTGTCTTTGTTTTAGGGAAACACGATTCATTGTTTCCCCGAGATATACATGTGTATACACTGTACCTGTATCATGTTCTGACTTAATATACCCTGTTAGAGAAACATTTGTATGAAGTTCATTTTACCGTAAGGATCATAACGAGTAACATATCTAGTATTATACATGTATTGTCTTTGTTTTAGGGAAACACGATTATTTGTTTCCCCGAGATATACATGTGTATACACTGTACCTGTATCATGTTCTGACTTAATATACCCTGTGAGAGAAACATTTGTATAAAGTTTATTTTACCGTTAAGGCCATAACGAGTTACATATCTGGTATTATACATTTATTGTCTTTGTTTTAGGGAAACACGATTCATTGTTTCCCCGAGATATACATGTGTATACACTGTACCTGTATCATGTTCTGACTTAATATACCCTGTTAGAGAAACATTTGTATGAAGTTCATTTTACCGTAAGGATCATAACGAGTAACATATCTAGTATTATACATTTATTGTCTTTGTTTTAGGGAAACACGATTCATTGTTTCCCCGAGATATACATGTGTATACACTGTGCCTGTATCATGTTTCACGTATTATATAATTCCAAGATTGAACAATAACACAACAGTAAAGACGAGACGTAAGTATCATTGTTGTCGTCGGGTTCATGTGCTGTGGCTCTTGCTCATTTTTACTAGAAAGGCTCAAACAAGAAGGGGTCTAACATTCTTTAAATGGAATTCGTTTAAGATTAAGTACTCGTACTATACTAACTCTAGCCTTGACACTATTTTGTACATTAAAAAATATGTTATTACCGAGTTCCATAGACAAGTATTGATTACCAAATAATAATGAATAAAAAAAAAAATCATTATTCTTTTCAAGATATTATTATTTGGAAACTACTCTCATGCCTCTTTGATCGAGAGTTGAGATATATGAAAAAGAAGCGATAGCTACGTCTACTATCAGACCTTATAAATAACGACAAGGTCATAGACAATATTGACTCAAGTTATAAATAAATCAAAATTTAGGAAATTGAAATTATGTCTTAACATTTTCGAAATAATGTTTAGTTCTCTTTAGCTATACTTGAAATAACTAGAAAATAAAGAGTTTTACTCGTAGGGATATGAATTATTTATCTGTCTTAATGTAGCAGACAAATCTATAGGAATATCAAGGTGATTTTGAGAGCGCGGCGTTACAGACAGGGAAAGTACATTTAGTACATTTAGTACATTTGTACTGTAATCTAACATTTAAAAATCATAACAACATCTCTGTGGATATGGTTAACGTGTTTGGGGACAGGATGTCATTGATGAAGCTTTTGGTGATGTAGCTTTCCAATTTGTAAAATATTTCCATTTTATTTTCCTTTTCTTACATATTAAGGTTTTTTCTAAAGCAGATTCGGACTAGCAGTACAGGAATATAGATATTTGATGATTCTGACGATACATGTTCGTAGATGATATCTATAGTATAGATCGCGCATGTACATAGCATGTTGGTTAAATGTACCAAGGAGCGTGCATAAAATAGCAGTCATCATTTGAAAAGTGTCCGTATTTACCCGGATGTCCCCTATATATCGTTAATTGTTCGTTATCCAACAATCTGCAATAGTATTCATAAACGGATGTAACGAAAGAATAATACATTTTTAACAATTGTTTTCTGTTCACATTCACTTTTGATTTTCGAAAAAACTTTTTCAGTCTAAATACTGTCTGTAGGTAGTTTTCGCGACGTCTAACAGAGCTGACGTAAAACGCTGAGGTCAAGAACGAATAGATTTAGACTATGATAGCTCGAGTATTTGTATTCATTTCTTCATTGTTCTGTTATTTCTCTTCTTCATTTTATTCGCCGTGAAAACAGACTCTATGCGATAAAACTGAACTTTTCGTTTTGCGTTATTTAAACAGAAGCGGAGAGGACTTTAAATGAATATAGGTTTGTTGCCCAATCCTTAAGAGATTTCACCATTCTGTTGTCAATAAATTTTGTTGATATGGAAATTTCAACAGAAGAACGGATATGGCGAAAATCCGACACCGAGAAATAATCTATATAAAAGGTTAATGACATTGCAAAGGATGATCTTTACTAAACTGTAGTTTTCTCCAAACTTTTAAAACATCAAATTCTAAACGAAAAGTATTATTAAAAATAAGATTATGTTGTTTTCAGTACCTGAATATTTCGGTTTTTGAGAAGTCAAGATATCAGTTTTTTGGTTGGGTTTGAAGTTGTCTTCTTTCGCAACGTTTTGATGTTCGCAGGATCCCGCAAATAGATAACTCTTTATTCTCGCGAATAAATGTTTTCCTAATTGCAGAAAAAAAAAACATTCGTAAGAACCTCAGTTCGCTGCGAAATATAAATTCTACTTCATATATCCTATGTTAAAAATCCTTTGTAGGTTTGTTCACTATGTATTTACTTGTGGTCTGTTTTCCTTTTCTTTTAATGCGAACGTTTATTTTGTTTTGTTTTTGCGAAACGCAAACGCGAAATTAAGACACTTTTTTGTAACTATATATCTGGTTACTACATGTATTTAAGGGATTATTTTAGCGGGCTCAAACTTTAGCACATTATGGAATTCTAACAGATGAATGCATTAGTATGTTGGCACAACCACATTATATGCAAGAGACATTATTATAGGGAAACTTAAAATTAGCACGATGATAATTTAGCGTAATATTTGAAGTGCGGAAAGCGCAAAGTTTAAATTACCGAAAAAATATGTACGTTCACAGTATTTTCTACATTTTGCGAAACGCGAATACGTTTTAAGACAAGATTTTCAATCTGTCGGGTTATAATTTTATCTATCCCTTGAAGGAAACAGATATCCATTTTCTCCGAGAACCAGTCACTACAAACACTTACTGGACTCAATCTACACAGAAATATCGTGGAAACATCATTAGGGACGCTACAATATTTCTGCTCGATCAGTTGTGTAAATTTGATTAAAAAGAATCAGGGACGCGTGGTACTTAGGAGAAGTGTCGCTTGACATTTGGGGACCAAATTCGTTCGAACACCTATACCGCTGCAAGGCGCTAAGATATTTCGCTGAAGGCGTAAAGGTACTGTTTTAGCCCGGTTGTTTTGTCTTTTGATTTTTGCTTGGTTTCAAAACATTAGCAAAAAACCTTTTACATCCACAAAAGAATACATACATTTATGTGTCTTTCTTGTATTGTGTTTATTTAGTCTGTCGGTATGCTTTATTTTTGAATGATTTTTTTCATTTTCGTAAATGGTGAAAAATGGAAACTTAGTAACTTATTACAGATATATAAATATGGAAGTGTGTTTGTCGTTTCCATGTGTTGCTTTGTTCATTGTTCGGGATTCGATTCATGCTCTCTGTTCTTGTAAATGCCGACTTTAAAAACAATAACGGAATTGAAACTTGCCAATCGCATACACAGAATCGCATGCATGTTGATCGCCTCCAGAGGGAGCGCTTAATTCTCCGAAATGTTCAGTCGTTTTCTCAGCTGATTTATAGAATATTACTCCATTCTAGAGATTTAAATATTTTCAATGATATTTACAGGAACATGGAACTAACATTTATTTTTGTGTTTTGACATATTAATACAATAAATTATAATCAAATTGTGTTTGCCTATCACAAGGGGCGTTCGGCTGTCTCGATATAGCTTCAGTACATGCAGATCCTGGTCGTGCTTTTCACTACAATGTCGAAACAATGAACGGTAATGCATCGGTTTCTGACAAGCGTTTTGCCGACATAGAGCTATCGTTCTGCACTGAAGATACCAAATGTCCTCATTTGTCAAATACAATCAGACATCAAAGTCAGAGCACCAGCTGATACATGTCATATATTAAAGAGAATGTCATGAAATGTTTCCGTGGGGATCATCACTGACCTTCGTTAATGGAAATATTTGAAACGTCCTTGAAGTTCTTTTGAAATAATCTGTTGTGGTCTATCGGTCAATATCTTTAAAGAAAGCAATCATTTTCATGAAATTCTATATCTGTTTTGTTTGTTTAAAAATGAATATGAAAATCAGAAAATTAACGGATATGACATTGGTAAATAATGGAGGGATACTAACGTCTACGAGCTGCCAAATTACAGATATCAAAGAAGATAAGGCCTTATAATTTATCATTCGTTTCCTTTGTCACACATTCGAATTTTACAAAGCTAGACTATTACGGATGCTGGAAATATTTAAATTTTACTTTGGGGTTTTAGGAGTTATTTTAAACTCTCAACACGATATTCCGCCACAAATGTAATATATAGTTGGTAAAAATTGTATGCTGATATGTAACCAGAAAGCAAGCCCGCGCTCGAGTAGATATTGAATAGAAATACAAATAGTTGTGAAGGGACATAACTCTAGTTTTATTCTATCCAAAACAATAATCGACTTGTCCAGACAAGCGCAAAGTTTCGAAACGGAGATCACACTAGAAATATTAATCACACCAGAGCTCACTAAGAAGTACACACTATTGACTAGAACAACTACCGCCAACGCTGAGTAAACATCGGCGATAAAATAAATGGCTGACAGACCTAGGGGAAGCCTGGTACTCTCACGTGGAGTTAAATGTCATAATACCGCCGTGGTCACCGATCATGGTTAGCCGTCATCTTCTTCAGTCGCTAATGATGTCATAACTCATCAGATCACGCTGGATAGCAGACACGGTCTAATTAGACACACACAGATCATCAAACATTTAGCGGCCATTTTGTATCACTAAGTGCGCCGCGGCTATGGTTTACGGGAAAACGCCGCCATGAGGCGCTGTGAGACAGAGAAGCCAGAAGCTAACCATTCGAACATCTATCAACCGCAGCTGGACTTTCCAATTCTAGAATTGAACCGTTTACTTCCCAGACTGACAAATGTTTCCCGCACTTGTGCTTTCTCGAAGACATTTTGAACATGAACTTGTCCTCCGCGTTTGCCCTTTCGGCAATAAGCACCCCCTGCCGGCGACACATTCCTGCCATTCATTAACTGCTTGTCCTCATAGGTGTCCTGACGGAAACGTAAAGACTAAGTAGTTCACGGACGTTCGTATATTTCCCCGGAGAGTCCCCTCATTATTGCTATATTGTTTACCACCGGTTCCATGTTTCTAACAATAGTACAGAGTTAATTGACATCATCCTGTAAAATCCATGGGCGACATAATGTATACCTTTCCCAAGGTGTCGTACAATGTACATCTTGACAGGCGACTGTTACTAAGAGTCGTTACTATTATCGATATATCTAACCTATTCTCCGTATCAACCTACAGTTTCTACCGGTACTCTCCACTGTAGGGGGAAACTTAAGAAACCCAGTACCACTGCCAAAAATTGTAACTATACATTGGTTTTTTTCGGCATGACTGTAACTCTGATATTTTACCTTAAAAAAATCCTTGAAAACAACTTCTAATGACAAAATGATAAAAGCTGAAATAAACAACAAAAAAAGTATTTTTGGTGTGAAAATGCAACGGGCGCAGCCAAGGATGACGTTATCATACTGTCGTTTTAACCGACTAAACTACCTGATCAACGGTAGTAGATTAGCTTGTTTGTTTGTTTGAATGGTTTTATGTCTCCTTCACAACCGAGTAACTCGGTTATCCAGGGACGTAACTCTTTGTCTACAGTGGGACAGGGATACTTAAGACCCAATTTTTCTATTTCGTGGGATCATAAAGTATGATGCACTAGATCAATTATTTTGATGTCTCCAAATCTATAGGGGCGTCTACTAGGTTTAGAGTCTCAGAATTCGCATCAAATCCGCACTACCGCGGGGAGACAATTTCACCAACGTACCCTGCCGCAAGTACACATACAAACAAGCACGCACGCATTACGTCATATATCAGCTACCATGCATTACACACATGGAGGCACGTCCTTAAATAAAACCGAAACCGAACGTAATCAGTCGTTGACCCCAGCACTTAATTAAGTTATAGATGAATACACGTTTGCGAGTATGTAAATCTTTTTCTGGATCCCGTAAACTGAGAATTTCCCTTCAATGGTGCATTTTGTATAAAAACCCTTATGACTTGATACTGAGACAAGACTATAAAAATCGAATGTTCTCCCGTCACAGGTGCATGGCAGAGATCTGAAGAACTCGATCTCAAGATGAATGTCTTTGTCTTTACCGTGACCTTAGGGTATATATATGACAGCAATCAATGATGTTCACACGTGAGCTGGCAGTACAGACTTTCTCACTGTCTCTGTAGTAGCCGTGGGCTGAATTATATGATAAAGTTATACATGCAATGTGTTCAAAGATTGAGGCCGGAAAAATAAAGGGACATTTTGTTTCGTATTTTTTTGAAAGCAGGAAGTGAGGAGTATTATATTTACATTGTGAAACTTAACATTCTTCGAGCTGTTCTGTAATTGTGAATAACAAAGGAGAATTCCGGATTATATCTTGTCGACTGATCTTTATAATTTAAAAATAAAAGCATTAAAAGGACTAAAATTGATGTAGAAACTCAATACTTTCAAAAGGGCTGTCCCAAAGTAAACAATTTCTGTTTACAACGAATTGTATACGCTGTATAGAGGTTCGTCGCCAGGAGACGAACACGCGCCGACAATAACCATTTAACAAGAGTTCAAACAATTTCTCATATAATTTTAACACACACTAATATTATTAATGATTTCTTTATATCAGAGTAATGTTAATATATTTATTGTCATCAACACCTATTTCCGCACATCAAACGATGTCTTCGCAAGAGTACAAATTAGCGAAATAACAAACAATAGACTAATCTTCAGTTCTTTTATGACATATTGCAAAGTTTACACAAGAAATATAACAGTGTCGTTTTTCAAGTTGTTGTTTGTTGATTTAAGTTTTTGAGACTTTTATGATTCATCGCAACAACTAAGACCATAGGAAGATGTTGTCCATGCGATGACAAGGGGCACTTTAAATGCCACCTCACTTGAATATCACAGTATCCTCAGATTGTGCAACCCTACTCGTAAGGTAAAGGATACCCACATACCCACATACCTCCCTTTCATTCCGTTCGGATATAACTGTAGCGCATCAGGGTCAAGGATAGTCCTTAGACTAGGTATATCTTAATTGGTTAAGAGCGGTGGTATACCAATGGGTCTAGGGATTGAATCCTGATCTATAACTAACCATGGTTATTGCACCAACAAAATTTGTTTGTAGACTACATTTTGTTTATTTCATCTCTGCATGTATTTTCTTTTTCACTCAAGTCCCGCAATTTGTTGTTTGTTTTCAAAACTAATTCATCAAAATTATAGTATTGCCTCAAAAATCATATTCGGATGCATATATACATTGTTTGGCTTTGGTACTGTGGTTCTTAATGCATTAGCGCCGAAACGGGGTTTTATGGGAGTTGGGGTTTGGGTGATGGAGAAGGAGGAGGGGGTTCCAAAATGTTTCTTCTATTCTTTTAATATCTTTGTGATTCACATTGTTGTTTTTCGTACCGATTTCCGGTTCAATTTTGTTGAATTATGTACTGACATCTTGCAGAGACGTATATTCACTGCAGTATCATTTTTAATTAGATTTATTTTAACTGTGGATATACATGTGGATCAAATGAGATGTACACATACAGCAATTCATCTCGTCAGCCTCAGCCAATAAAACAAATAACAGTCATCTTATTAACGTCACCTCGACATAACATAAAAACGCGCCTCCATCTGCCTTATATTACCTAATAAACTAAAGTAACGTACACAAACGTCGCCATTCGTCATTGCCCTGGACATGTTTTCTGAGAAATACAATCACTTTATCTGACAACGAGCACACCGAATGTATTTTAAAGTACTGAGCCTCAACCAATTTCTATTAAAAGTATTGAAGCGTACAAAATTGTGTTTACCGTTCTCGCTACAGAAGAAGACATTGCCATGATTGATCCGATTCGTAAATTGATTCATGGCCAGGTCCGAACTGGACGTAGTCGTCCGGAGATCTCGGACCGAGGCTGTTGGGAAATTAATGAGACTCCTCACCTCCTCCCCCTCTCGAAATTACTTTAAATCTGTAGCCTTGGATACCTCATGTGGTTGCATAGCAGGATAGGGTCGAGACTACGATCAAGACATAGACATGCCCCTTTGTTTAATGATGAAGAGAGACTTTCGAGGCTCTTCAATCACTTTGTAGTATCTCTGTTGAAATGTTAAAGGAGAACCGTTCGGAACTCCTCTATCAAGCTAGTAAATATAATAAAACTTGACGAAGAAAATCGTTCGGGACACCTCGATTAGTCAGGTTGGCCGGACATGATAAACGGCAGGTTGATGTAGCGTACGAAGAAAATGGCGACGATAAATTAAAACAAACGATGCACGTGAAGAGATAAATAAATACTTCTATAAATAGGGGGTCACACTTTGGCCACTTTAATCAATTATTAGTGTGGATGTTTAACGTTAGATAGAGAAAACCATTAGATGCCTTTAAAATGTGTGTATACAGTACAAAAGAAGTTTAAGAAATAAAACATAGATACGGACTGTTTAAACCCTCCTTTTTGCTACATTCGATGTCTGATTAAACCCCGTGAATATTTGGCCTTCTAAGAGAGAGAGTAAGTACGGGTTGTTGGCTCCCTACGGTGTTGCGCTAGGAAGGAATCCAAGTGTAAACATTTCTACCTCGTTATTTAAAAACTAAGCTTGTTGAGTACATGTCGTTTCAATTGCTTCAGGTACTACACCAGTCTAACGGTCGGTGACCTGGAGCAAGCAACATGTCGGATCTCGGCATCACAGTCGACTTGTGGTAGTTTATTTCTCACTTGATTACTGATTTACCAGACATTCCATTGTTCAAACGTGCACTTTTATCATTTCTACCTGTGAAAATATTAAGTTCTACAGTAAATATAAAGACGATATTTTTCTACTGTGATAAATTGCACCTTTTGATATTCTCACACTTAACCGACCAGTCAGAGAGCTTGCATTCACGTGTTTTCATGTATTTCCCACACTCGTGAAAATTATCAAAATATTCACTCCACTTGTGAAATGTAAGTTAATCAAGACGAAGGGAAGACTATTCTCTGTTTCATCACATGTTCATTTGTAGTTACATGTAATTGGTTTCGTGATAATTTCACGGTTAGGAAAAGCAACACCCGGAGTGACGTCACACTTGCATAACTATTTCGATGGAATCGCAAATGTATTGTGTATGTCAGATCACGTGTTTTGACATGAAATCAAAATGGCAACGCAAAAGACTTGACAATGGTAAAGAAGTTATGCATGCATTCTGGGTAATTTAGTATATGGACGACTTTGGTATTTAGTACTCGTCCCAAAGACTCGCTAAAACTAACATCTCTAGACTTGTTTCCATAAATCTCTAATGGAGACTCACTAAGAACATTTATAAATATGTGATTTGAAAAAAAGTAAGTAAACATTTTATACCAAACAGGATTTATTTTTAAAAAGCGATCCGATGATTTATTGATTTAAATTTTTTATGTTGACTTAATCGTTCTCACAATGGTATTTGATGGTATTTTTGTACGAAATCAATACACTGAAAATAAATAAATGATCGGTTTTTATCTGAAGATATTTTATATAGAATGGACGTACAACAACCGTACTCTTCCTTGAGGCCAGGAATGTAAGCTTCAAAACATAACAAGCGTTATAACTAATTCTACAAAGGTCCAACAGAATAGCTGACACAGTGCAACGCTACACTGCGACACTCTACGTTTCTTTGGTTTGCCAAGAACTGATATTTGGAAATGAGTTTCCCGATGCCAAGGAGATCAGACAATTACCGCCATGCTTGGAGGGTATAGCTTCTCGCGAATTTCGCAAAGGTCGACACAGGTCAGGATCAGCCGTATTGGCTCCTCAAGCGGCTGATTTTCACACGGCGGATTGAACTGTTTCCTGAGGTGCCCCAAAGATCGATAGAATTGGTTGGAGCTCATTAAACATTAAATCAGTTGTTAGCTTTGTGTGAGACTTCCTAACCGGCATATACACAGTATGTACCAATCATGTAAACTTGCTGCGGGCCAATTGGACATATGTCCAAACAGGTGAAGGTTTGCTACATAATATTATCACGTATACATGGCAGTGCGGCGTTACCTGTGTAAACCGAACCCTACGTAACCCGTAAACATGTGTTAACTAAACGAACCACTAGGTCATACTTTATATTATTTTTTATTTTATTTTTATTATATTTTCAAAATTTTATGACATAAACATATATATAAATATACATACAAAGTACATGAGCGTCTAGAATCGCCTTTAAATAATGTGTATAATGTTCAAAATATTCTATCAAGTGTCAGTATTATATACATTTAATCTTTGAAAACGACACAAAATGACAAGAAAAAAACACTTTATTACATGGGCAGTTCGAGAGAAAGGAAATTACAGGGGAATCCAGTCCTGGAATGGTGGAGGTAGAGCAGTTTTAGTCTATTGGTAACAGTGGCTGATTGTACCATTTAGGTGTGAACAGACAAAACAACGGGGTTTAAGGTTTGTAAAAATCTTGTCTTGATGGGGTGAAAAAAATGAAACAACAAAGAGTGTACAAGAGTGTTCTCAAAAAGAAGCGAGAAGGGCTGCCATAATACTATCAAGGAGGGAGGGGTAAAACGACACTTTTGATTTTTTATTTAACAACAGTTGTGAAACAAATTATATATAAACGTATATTGATAACCACTGCTGGTCTGGATGGAAGAGCGCATGGGGTCTTGATGTAGTACACAAACCCACGTGGTCAGGCAGTTGACCCCCGACCTTTACACGTCCAATCAGGTAATGGAACATCGGCCTTCTTGGTGAAAGGCGAGTGGGCTATCTTCTGCATTATCCACACACCAATTTGTTTCATCAGTTTAAACATGTAATTGGGAATGGTGATGATCATTCTATATCACATTTGTAATGTTCTATTGCATGGAGTAGCCGAAAACCAGATAAAATGACACAATAAATTTTGAATTCCAAGTTTACTATTGGTAAGCAAGCGGCTACGATACACTTACCCAGGATTCCCTTGGTACCACAAGTATCCGGTAGTTCGCTGGCAATACCTCGTTTTCACTGCTAACATGGAATTCCATTTTGGTTATAGTTTTAGTCTGGAGGCATGTTAGCTATCTACAGCACGAGGTCAAATAACTGTGGCGTTTATCGCCATTTTATGGAGAACTACAACGTAACCTTCTACTAAATTGCGCTATATGATCAATTCTGAGCAGGTTAAACACTGTTATCGACAGATATAATTTGTCTATTCAAACAATTTGTATGTGTGCAAGGCTGATATTTTTCTGGTTTTCTATTTAACGTTAGAGGCTTAAATCGCCAATATCAAGGAATAATCTAATTTCAAAATAGCAACATCTGGAAACATGGGAATTAGGTCTTCTGCCTCAAGTCATTTACCATTTGTTTGATGAAAAGATGCCTGACCAAGGCCTATTTCACATCTGGAAATATTACTCCTTCTGTCAAATATTATTAGAGCTGTACAGAAATTCTTGACATCACTAAAGTGTTTGTATTCAATATGAATATAATTTGTATGTGATACGGATTGAATGAGGTCATGGTCACTAACAATCTTCCTTTTTGTGATTAGTATGATGAAACAAATGTCATGGCCCAAGTTTCATAAAAAAAAATGTTTTCAGCTCAAGAAATTTCTTAACTAAATCTTTCCAAAAGGAAACCATTATTTTAGTCAAGGAAATACCTGAAGTAAAAAAATCATTACATATTTAACTTAAATATATTATTATTTTAACAGTTGAATATCTTACGTGAAGTTCAGGAAGTAAGGAAGTACTTATCTAATATTAAGTCTTTCGATGCAGACATTGCTTTGCACTATTGAGCAATGAAACTGTAGCTTCATGAATTCCTTTATTACCTAGGTATCAATCAAGTATACCGGCAAACTTCCACCCTTCGTCAAAATAACCCACATTCGCCCAGTGTTAACTTCAGGTATTTCCTTGCCCTTCACGTTTAATTACTATGCATGTAATGATGTTTGTTAATGTTCGCTGTAATGATAAATTCGCTCTCGAGACAGACGGCGAAAAAGGCGAAAATTAAACCACAGCGAAAAGTTATCAACATACAGTATCTTTTCTTACAGTTATTCTGAACCAAGCTCACAAGCTTTCTAATTACAAGCAAACGCTACAAAAAATAAGTTTTTATGACCTTAGAACAATCTCTCTTTTAGCATGTTCTTGTTCTACATCCACATACAACAATTGTCCATCTCGACACGTGGTTACTAACGATCTATATATTACCCACAATGCAAAGCTACAGGAATCGAGGATTCAAAAGAATTGGAAGACTCCTACTATCGGTTGGAATGTGAATTTCGAGAAACTGATGGATTCCGCCAAAAACAAAGTCGCACGATGGGCAAAACTAGAACGAACATGCCTAGTTGGATTCACTTGCAGAGTGGGTTAACTGTATCGTATCGCGTTCATCTAACTAAAAGATGGCAGCTTAAAATCCAAAGTAAAAACCTAAAACGAGTCTACAATTCTTGACCCGGTATGCAAACCACATTTGACCCTTTGCGTTATACAATGTATGTATGTCACTGTATTAAAGACACCACCGATTTCTCTTTATCAGACGCATACCTCCAGCTTTCGTTAAGACCAACAGGGAAGGCTTACTGCTAAACTGTGTGAAAAAAACGAGACGAAATTATAAACTTTCCCTCTTTGATTCGTAGTAATATGTTTGCTTCACAAACCTCTGGGTTTTTCATGTTTAAGTTGATTCGATACGCATGGGCTTTACTAGGTATACAATGATTTCTGTGATAGATGTCGTATTGTTGACCGACAAAGCAACACTGAGTTTCTACAGAAATGCAGGTGTTCGAAGTACGAACTGGAAAAATAGGAATATGCAATTGCTTTATTTTTGTACCTCCTAGCAACCACCCCGAGAGCCTGCCAATCACTCCTGAGATCAATTAACTCGCTGAATAATTGCTTATATCAAATAAGTTGTCACGTCATCAGGCAATTTCAATATTATTAAATGAAGGTCGCATAAGTTCCCTGTATGTTTTGTCGTAATATCGCTTTCAGAGACAACGCACATGCCTTACACCACACCTGACAGACACGTGATTGGTTGCTTGTATACTTCTAAAGTCGGCGATAACAAGACCTAATCTCAATGTAATTGCTTTCGTTAGTATCAGAACCACGCGAGAACGACAATTTGATTGTTTTTATCATATTACCTATTAATATTACCCTCGCATCGATAAACACACAAACACTTTGTCATTGCCTGGAAATTGGTAATTAAATCGGAACTAGCGCTGTTTGCAGAATGACATGAAAGGAGGCGCGAGCGCACGAGCTTGACTTTATTACTCAAGTATCGCCTTCTTAAAGGTCTGAATGTCATCAAATCTCCATCGACCATAGGATACACAAAGATTAGTAGAATGGAAGAATGCAAATTTGAATAGGCAATACTCCAGGACAATTATGGATAATAGAATTTTCTATAGTGGAATTTGTCCTCGGCTTCCGTCGTTTGGTCATTGGTCAAATCGTCTTCGGACAATTAGTGATAATGATATCTAAGATATTAGTCCTTAGTCAAATATGATAGACAGGTGCACATGGCTTCTCTTTGCACGTGACGACCTTGTCCAAGGGGTGTCCATATATTGAAGGTTTTTTAGCTAAATACGATAGCAATGACACTAAATTTGTATGTGGCTTATATTCTTTAGTGGAAGAGTCATTTACGATCGCGTTTGAATTCCCTTTTGCGTCATTTGACGCGCTTGAGGGCGCCATAGATAAGTCTATAGCTGTTTTCATTGGTCAATGCGCCAGTTTATACAAAATACAAAACTTGGTTTCAGTTAAGTAATACAATTTATTTACAAATTCCTGATTTCCAAGACATTTTTATTGAGATTTGATATAGACCCATAAATCATTATTATTAGTCAGATTTAAATTCGGGATATTTTGAATACGTACACGTGTACTGTGGATCGGATAACTTTTGTGAATGTCTATTTTCGCGACTATACATGTGTATATATACCAAACGACATACTCACGATAATTTATATTAACTATGGAACCTGGACGGTTACATATCCCATGTTGAAATGTGCGCATGCCCGAATAAATATTTGAGATGTTTGAATTCATGTTCAATTCTCTCTAGATGATACGATTATAGTTCCTATTTTGGTGGCGCCATACTGATGAAATAAGTTCAATCAAATTTCTGTTCTAGTGATTTCATCCCCATTATCTAAATAAATAGAGAAAATATCACAAAGTGTCATTTTAGTACTCTATTTATAACACAGTACCATAAAATCTTGTATCAGTTGTTCTATTTATCATGTTATTGACTTTTAATGTCATCATAAACTAGAACAATGTTTGCTGCAATATAATTAATAAGTATAGTACGAAAGAGCCACGTTAGTATCTCAAAATTTGGAGTAAGTGACACGAAAAAAGCGCAATCTATTCTTTCTACGTGGGCCAAGTGCTGTTTCTTCGAACTTTCAATATATCAAGTCGAAATGTCGAGTTAGTAACGCAAAAAACGCAATTCAATTGTTGTAATTCTACGTAGGCTGTAGTCCGAATTATTCTGACGTTTTATCGACTTTTTTCATATTGGTCTGTCGTCGATTAACATCAGAACTCAGGCCCTCTATAATATGCGGGAAATATGCGACCCGCGCCCGGAGCGCACTTAAACTGATATTTTAGAAACAAATCGTCAGTTTCACACACATGTCGCCCATTGATCGAAAGATCTATTATTTATGCACAAGTTGGTATCAATAACATGTTTTAAAGATCATTACGAAAAGTATTTTCCAACGTTTACTATACCCACCAATGTTTTTAATGGAAATTAGGCCATGAGCAATGTCACATGACTTGACGAGATCTCGCGTTACCGAAGGTATTTCCCAACGTTATGACGTAGACCGGCGAGATTTTGAAAGTTTGAAAAGATATGTTTTTAGTGACTGTATTGGTCGTTTGAGGCATGTTATGTATGTTTATCTTGTGCATAAAGAATAGATCTTTCGATCCATGTGCGACATGTGTGTGAAAATGACGATTTGTTTCTAAAATATCAGTTTGAAGTGCGCTCCGGGCGCGGGTCGCATATTTTCCGCATATTATAGAGGGCCGGAGTTCTGACGTTAATCGACGACAGACCGATATGAAAAAAAAGTCGATAAAACGTCAGAACAATTCGGACTACGTAGGCTGTAGCAATAATACTATCCGTTATATAAAAGATTGCTGGTAAAAATCAATATACACTGTACATACAGTATTATTAATTTCATTCATCTTAAATATTATTTGAGCACTTTTGTGTAAAGTTAATTGCAGACGTTAGTATTGAATTTAAAATATCATATCCATCAGCCATTGTGTTGATATCAAAAGGCAGACATGTGCTTCGGCGAATGTTTAATAAAAGTGCCCCGAGTGAAGCTAACCACGCTTTTATTTCAGCATCTGTACCGAACCATTTCCGCGGGTAAGTTATTGGTCGACGAATTCCGGAACAATTAGGGCGGCATACAAATATGATAGGATATCGTCGGATCCCATCAATAATAATTAATTCCGGGTTATGACAAATGTTAAAATCGTCGGGGAATACATAAGGGATATCGGGGGATACAAGTACTCACCCAGGTCCCCTATCGCGTCTTCATAGAAAATTATATTGCTTACAAGAATTCTCAAATGGTTTGGTTTTTCGTCAGAAGTATGTTTGCTTTACATAAGGCGCCAAAGCATAGTGGAAAATATTTGATTTATAATAAAGTACACTCTATATATAAAAACGGTGGCTTTATATCTTCGCGAAATTTGAGATGTTGTACAAATTCATATTAAGAATGAATCATGAAATAATACGTCTAAGGTTTGACCAAAGGGCAGCACATGGTCTGTTAAAAAAACAAAAAGTTGTTGTTTAATTTCAAAAGAACTAGTGGATCACAGTTAAACAAAACAGCATGGCTACGTGATGTGGTCCAATGAAACTGCAATTGCATATCACATTTAGAATTATACAAAGAATCCTCAGTGCGGAGCAATGTCTAGGGGAAAAGTACACGGTTCTATATTTGTAAATAACATAACAGTTCCCGAGTTATTTTGTTATTGGCATCAATTTGATCAAATCTGTGAATGGAATTGTGCGGTCTTTGTTGGGAATCTCCGAGGTATACACCGCAATGCCTGGCGCAGTGGAGCATCGGGCAGGAGTCTCTTTTCTCTCCTTCTGTTCAACTTATAATCGGTATCCAATATGCTTTGATGCCATGAGAAAGTTTACGAGGGCAAATAAACTTCTTTACATTTTATTGATCATGAATAGAAGGAATGTCGTTAGGTTGGCCAACGTGTGAAATATGAGTTCTAATTCTTTTGGATTGCGTGGTCATTTCTCATTAACAGTATTCGCGTGTCCTGCACGCGCGTTAACTCGCAGGGTCGTGCGTTTGAAGTGTTTGTTGATATTGTATAGGCTATCCCTATAATTATTGGGTATTATAAAGGTCAGTCAATTTTGAAATGTTATCAAATTTCATCTTTAGCAATATTAGTTTGACTACCGTATTTATTTTGCAAAAATGATAAATCAAGTTCATATATTTATATCATGAATAACTCTTGTTCGCCCGGATATAAACGCGTAGGGGTCATAATGTGGGAGGAAACCAGAGTATCAGGAGAAAACCCCACGTGATCGGGGTATCCAACCAGAGTATCAGGAGAAAACCCCACGTGATCGGGGTATCAAACTCTGGTCCGTCTGATAGAAGGCGAGCGTGCCGTTCACCCGACCACCCACAAGCAAATGATTTATCCTCGAATATTGGAAGTATAATACGCTACACGAAAGAAAATTGCAGAAATGAATAGTTTTTATTTTGATTTTGCTATAACGTATCCATGTGAATAAAAGCCTAAAATGTTTCATGAATTGTTTTAATCTATTTATTAACAGCATTTACAATTCTGAAACCGAGTTTTTCCTTGTCAAAACGATCTATCGATTATAACAAATTTTACTTTTTATAACGCGTGAAAATGTCAATTTGATCCCTATAGACTTTCGTACTAGATCACAGTTGCCGATATTTGAATAAACAAATTCCGTGTGAACATGTACATTTGTATCAAGATTAAACCTGGAAACCACCTGTCGACCTACTACAGTAAGAAACACATATCCAAGTCATGTTTCTTGATTTCCGTCGACTACAAACTTGATAACAACGTACGAACGAAAATCAATGCAAATTAACATCTGAAAGATAAAGAAAAACGGGGATTTTTTTTTTTAAATATTGTGCCTTAACTTTATCGAAATTTACTGAACAGATTTAATTAAAACGAAATCCATTTAAGTATTCCGGTGTAATTACGTCACCAAGGTCGATGAAATAGAGAAAATGTTTTAGTGTTTTAATCTAAATTTGTTCCTTTAAATTGTTTACAAAAAAAGAATGAGAGAAAAATCACAGTTTATACAATTCCCGTACGGATCTAGAGTTACATAGCACAAGACCGCCTCTAATGCATTGCTACTTCAAAAGTAAAACAGCCTAAACTTAAGGAACCCCGTACCACCGTCAATACATGTAAGTAGGTGTTGGAAACTGTTTTGTTTTATCGGCATGACTGTAGTTTTGATATATCATTTCTGAAAAGAAAACCAAATTTTTCGGGACTACATTGTATAAAACTTAATCAATAACAGTGTTCTGTAGTGGACAGAAATACAGCGGAGCCCGGCCAAGACCTGTCAACACACGTGTCGTGGTCCAATACAGCGGGGCCCGGACAGGACCTGTCAACACACGTGACGTGGTCCAATACAGTGGGGCCGGGACAGGACCTGTCAACACACGTGTCGTGGTCCAATACAGCGGGGCTAGGCCAGGACCTGTCAACACACGTGTCGTGGCCCAACTGTGCTCCAGTAACATATCCAAACTATACAACAACAAAAAACACAAGGCAGCGGGACCCGGCCAGGACCTGTCAACACACGTGTCGTGGTCCAATACAGCGGGACCCGGCCAGGACCTGTCAACACACGTGTCGTGGCCCAACTGTGCTCCAGTAACATATCCAAACTATACAACAACAAAAAACACAAGGCAGCGGGACCGTGCCCCTTAATTTAGGGAATAATCGTAGGTTAGATTGGTTTTAATCAAAACACCATCTTTCCGTTCTCCAGACTTTGTACATGCATGTAATGAAGGTGATGGCATACTTAAAATCACGGAAATTCCATTCCTCAAATTAAGTTTTCTAGAACATGGACATCGCGAAAGATGGAGGTTTTACAGTTAGGAATTCGACATCGTCTATTCTTCAACATCGACGATACAATGTACAACGGAATGCGACCAATAATGGTTGCATTGATCGATTGAATTTTTACTATTAATTGACTTATTGTTTGATTAATCGATCGATTGTTTGACTTGGTTCGATTGGTTTACTCATTTATATATTGATCGATTATGATTAAGATTTTGATTGATTGATGTTCATGCTGCATGCTTTTAAAATTGTCTGACTAATTGATTGATCAATAGAACGTGTACGTCCTATCAGCTCTACAACGTCACCCCGGATCAATATGTTGTTGAATTTTACTGCATCACAAATTCACAAATGTATATCGTGGAGACTGTAAGGAGTATAAACTGGTGGTGAGGATGTTCCCGAGCATTGCCCAGAAAGGGAGACTCGGGAACTTAAACTTTCATATGTACACAAATGTTATGAGAGTGATGTCTAAGGGCGAGGAGAGATTGGGTATTACAGGGAAGTAAAACCCATGCATGGACATTGCCTAAGAGAATCAACCGTCCCACCTGGGTATGACCTTATCGTCAAAAAGATGGAACATAATGTTTATAGAAATCAGAAAATCGTATTATACGATAACACATATGGTATATATCATATATAAAACCGCCCACACAGCGAAATAGGTTTCAAGGGCAGACCACAACCATGCCAAGTAGCAATATACCAACGCACAATTTCAAAAGTACAAAATCAATATTCATTCAAATTTACGTCGCCTTTGTTCTTAACCTAAAGCTAACAATGCATGTTTAGAATCAACAACCAGCTTTCATGATTTCATACCGTCTAACCCAGAATGACCTAATTGAGTAAATGAACATTAAGAAAATAATTCATCAACTAGTTAAATCGTGTTTGTACCGATAGTCTCAACACAGATGCGGTGTGATGGATCGGCTATCACGTGCGAGGACTGGTAAATGAGGGGCAGGTCTAAATCTGTAATAGATATTTGGTCACCGATGTCAACAGCTGTGTCCATTTCACGTGTAAGAATCTTGTACGCAACATCTCCAAAAGTTCTATCGGTTACACCTACATGGTCTATAAAAAGCAAAAACTCATATCGGCCGTTTCCTACTTTTATTTCTGAAGCAAGTGTACTCGGTAGCGGTCGTAGACAACTCTTACTTCTGCAGTAAGCGTCCTCTGTAGTGGTCGTAGGCTACTCATACTTCTGCAGTAAGCGTCCGCTGTAGCGGGCGTAGCCTACTCTAACTTCTGCAGTAAGCGTCCTATGTAGTGGTCGTAGGCTACTCTTACTTTTGCAGTAAACGTCCTCTGTAGCTCTAGTGGTCGTAGGCTACTCTTACTTTTGCAGTAAACGTCCTCTGTAGCTCTAGTGGTCGTAGGCTACTCTTACTTCTGCAGTAAGCGTCCTCTGTAGTGGCCGTAGCCTACTCTTACTTCTGCAGTAAGCGTCCTCTGTAGTGGTCGTAGGCTACTCATACTTCTGCAGTAAGCGTCCTATGTAGTGGTCGTAGGCTACTCTTACTTCTGAAGTAAGCGTCCTCTGTAGTGGCCGTAGCCTACTCTTACTTCTGAAGTAAGCGTCCTCTGTAGTGGTCGTAGCCTACTCTTACTTCTGAAGTAAGCGTCCTCTGTAGCGGCCGTAGACTACTCTTACTTCTGCAGTAAGCGTCCTCTGTAGTGGTCGTAGCCTACTCTTACTTCTGCAGCAAATGTACTCTATAGCGGTCGTACATGTAGGTTACTCTTACTTCTGAAGTTAGTGTCCTATGTAGCGGTCGTTGCCTACCTTCACTTCTGAAGCACTGGTCCTCTGTAGCCAACTTAGCCTTCTCTTACTTCTGTAGCAAATGTCCTCTGTAGCGGCCGTAGCCTACTCTTACTTCTGCAGTAAGCAATTGCAGTAAGCGTCCTCTGTATCGTTCGTAGGTTACTCTTACTTTTGCAGTA
This sequence comes from Mizuhopecten yessoensis, assembly GCF_002113885.1. Lineage (NCBI taxonomy): Eukaryota > Metazoa > Mollusca > Bivalvia > Pectinida > Pectinidae > Mizuhopecten > Mizuhopecten yessoensis. The sequence continues at coordinate 1,651,537 of NW_018408918.1, forward strand.
AGCTATTTCAGTAAGCGTCCTACATTTGTATGTAGTGTTCGTAGGCTACTCTTACTTCTGCAGTAAGCGTCCTCTGTAGCGTTCGTAGCCTACTCTTACTTTTGCAGTAAGCGATTGCAGTAAGTGTCCTCTGTAGCGTTCGTAGCCTACTCTTACTCCTGCAGTAAGCGATTGTAGTAAGCGTCTTCTGTAGTGTTCGTAGGCTACTCTAACTTCTGCCGTAAGCGTCCTCTATAGCCGGCGGTGCCTACTCTTACTTCTGCATTAAGCGTCCTCTGTAGCGGGCGTAGCCTACTCTTACTTCTGCCGTAAGCGTCCTCTGTAGTGGTCGTAGCCTACTCTTACTTCTGCATTAAGCGTCCTCTGTAGCGGGCGTATCCTACTCTTACTTCTGCCGTAAGCGTCCGCTGTAGCGGGCGTAGCCTACTCTAACTTCTGCCGTAAGCGTCCTCTGTAGCGGGCGTAGCCTACTCTTACTTCTGCCGTAAGCGTCCGCTGTAGCGGGCGTAGCCTACTCTTACTTCTGCCGTAAGCGTCCTCTGTAGTGGTCGTAGCCTACTCTTACTTCTGCATTAAGCGTCCTCTGTAGCGGTGGTAGCCTACTCTAACTTCTGCAGTAAGCGTCCGCTGTAGCGGGCGTAGCCTACTCTAACTTCTGCAGTAAGCATCCGCTGTAGCGGGCGTAGCCTACTCTAACTTCTGCAGTAAGCGTCCTCTAAAGCGGACGGAGCCTACTCTAACTTCTGCAGTAAGCATCCGCTGTAGCGGGCGTAGCCTACTCTAACTTCTGCAGTAAGCGTCTTCTGTAGCGGGCGTAGCCTACTCTAACTTCTGCAGTAAGCATCCTCTATAGCGGACGGAGCCTACTCTTACTTCTGAAGTAAGCGTCCTCTGTAGCGGCCGTAGCCAACTCTCACTTTTGCAGTAAGCGTCCGCTGTAGCCGGCGTAGCCTACTCTTACTCCTGCAGCAAGCGATTGTAGTAAGCGTCTTCTGTAGTGTTCGTAGGCTACTCTTACTTCTTCAGTAAGCGTCCTCTGTAGCGTTTGTAGCCTACTCTTACTTCTGCCGTAAGCGTCCGCTGTAGCAGGCGTAGCCTACTCTAACTTCTGCCGTAAGCGTCCTCTGTAGTGGTCGTAGCCTACTCTTACTTCTGCATTAGGCGTCCTCTGTAGCGGTGGTAGCCTACTCTAACTTCTGCAGTAAGCGTCCTCTATAGCGGACGGAGCCTACTCTAACTTCTGCAGTAAGCGTCCGCTGTAGCGGGCGTAGCCTACTCTAACTTCTGCAGTAAACGTCTTCTGTAGCGGGCGTAGCCTACTCTAACTTCTGCAGTAAGCGTCCTCTATAGCGGACGGAGCCTACTCTTACTCCTGAAGTAAGCGTCCTCTGTAGCGGCCGTAGCCAACTCTCACTTTTGCAGTAAACGTCCTCTGTAGCGGGCGTAGCCTACTCTAACTTCTGCAGTAGACGTCCTCTGTAGAGGTCGTAGCCTACTCTTAGTCATGAAGTAAGCAATTGTAGTCTACTCCAGTTTCTGAAGTGTAAGCGCCATCTTTAACTTGACCCTGCAGGTAGGGCGTAAGTTCTGTAGCAAATGTCCTCTGTAGCGGCCGTAGACTACTCTTACTTCTGCCGTAAGCGTCCTCTATAGCGGGCGGGCCCTGCTCTTACTTCTGCATTAAGCGTCCTCTGTAGTGGCCGTAGCCTACTCTTAGTCATGAAGTAAGCAATTGTAGTCTACTCCAGCTTCTGAAGTGTAAGCGCCATCTTTAACTTGCCCCTGCAGGTAGGGCGTAAGAATTGTACTTGCTGCCCCCAATTGCATGATCGTAAGAGGCGAATAAATTTGGGACCTTATCTCTTCTCTCATTTCTAAATACCTTTCTTCTTCCTAATGTCTCCCTTGACAATGCCTAACTTTTGGCCATTTGTTGAGCGTTCGCCCCTCTGAGGAAGGCTTTGGGTTCTGTTCCCTGGCCGAGACATACCAAAGTCTTTAAAAATGGTAGTTTATACTCCTGCTTAACGCTCAGCAAGTTAGGAGTGGGACGACTGGTTCGCCCGTTGTCAGTATAATGTGACCGGGGGGGGCGTCCTGCTGGGTGTCTTCGGCAAAATGTTTCAGTGAGGTACCACTATAAAGTCGGCATCAGTTTCGCGCTATCACAAGGAGACAAACACGAACATATTGCAGCCTCCCAAAATACACACACATACACTACACGCAAGCATCTTGCACCCAGGGGAGGACGACCTTAAATGACCTTAGCTGTTAATAGGACGTTAAACAAAATCAAACAAACAAACAAACAAACTCTACTCTTATTTTTGAAGTCAGAGAATCGTAGCCTTCTATTATTTTTATTCATTCACGCGCATATTATGGACAAAGGGTGATGCAATAAAAAAAACACTATGGTAGACAAGATATCATAGTATCTCTAGAATTTTACTTCCATACAGGAGTTGGAATCCGTGTCGGCTGCGTGAAAGGTCAATTACACGAATCCCTTGATCCTTCCGTTAGGTTATTACATCTGACCGTTTGCGGAGAATGTCAATTGGCTTAACGATTGAACCGAACCACAATGTATGTAGCAGGTACATGTATACAGTTTTGTAATGGGATAATAAAATATCTCTCTGAGACAAAGTCTGCGTAAGGCCATTCATACAAATTTACCATCGTATGATATTGCCACTATATATATAACCCTACCCAAATCAGCTAGCATTCATAGAGGCTATGAAGGTAATGAACTGATTCATATTGCCGATGAATGCCAACTGAAAGCAGTTCAATGCTTAAGTGAAAAACGTGATGTGGTTTACTGCAAGACACCACAATATGAAGTCGTAATCGGAGCATTATTTACATGTATATTGGCGCCAAATCTGCGACACCAAAGAACATGAGCAGTATTTTACATCAACGATTTACGTTTCGCCACTTGTGCCTGTTAAAAGCACCCACTTCTTTTAAAAGTATATGTTTATTTTTTAGTGAATTTTAGAGGACAGAAACCATGTATTTATTGACGAAAGATTAGTTCCGTGCTAATCTGCGTGTGTAAGCGATCAAGGCCCTTGAGTAGGATATCATTTTTGAGCACTACCGGAAAAGCGAATGTTTTGGTCAGGTGTACAGAAACTGTATTTTGTATCCTACAATGGAAGGTCCCGCGTCAAGACATATACATGTGTACGATTTCGTAATTGACATTCTAGCTTAATAAAGGTGTGGAGATGTTGTAGAGATGTTTCCGTAATTCTGTCAATCTTGTGACAACAGAAACTGTATTTTGCATCCTACAATGGAAGGTCCCGCGTCAAGACACATACATGTGTACGATTTCGTAATTGACATTCTAGCTTAATAAAGGTGTGGAGATGTTGTAGAGATGTTTCGTAATTATGTCAATCTTGTGACAACAGAAACTGTATTTTGCATTCTACAATGGAAGGTCCCGCGTCAAGACACATACATGTGTACGATTTCGTAATTGACATTTTAGCTTAATAAAGGTGTGGAGATGTTGTAGAGATGTTTCGTAATTATGTCAATCTTGTGACAACAGAAACTGTATTTTGCATTCTACAATGGAAGGTCTCGCGTCAAGACATATACATGTGTGCGATTTCGTAATTGACATTCTAGCTTAATAAAGGTGTGGAGATGTTGTAGAGATGTTTCGTAATTCTGTCAATCTTGTGACAACGATTGTGAAAGACAGGTCGTCGAGATATCTATTTTCTTTCCCGTTTGTCTTGACAAGCATGACACAGCGTGTTGGGGAAAACCGTGTTAGGAAACGTGGCTTACAATTGATTAGTCGATTTCCGATAAATGTCGGTCTTGATACACTCCAGTCTCCTGCATGTTGGAACTCCTGGAAAAATATGCTCAAATTAGCAAAGTCCTGGAAAATTAGATTTTGTAAGTGAGTAAACGCGTTTGATATTTCTTTCCTGTTAAAGTAATGATTCTGTAGCTGGAGCCCGACTAACCAATACATTGTCACAAAATGGCAACCAGGTGACAGGATACGCTTCAAGGGAAAATATGACAATATCATTTAAATCAATTGAATTATCCATTATTATTGATAAATATCAATATGTGTTGTTCACCGTACTGAACAAAAATAATCTGTCGTACGTTCTGCATCCGTTTCTACTTGGCGTGAATCGTCCATGTACAAGATAGAATTGCTTGGATGAGCAGCGCCTCCTTTCGAGATAATTAGACAGCGGTATTGGTTTGTAGTTAGCTACACACATATATAAATATCCAGGTCGATTTGTTCCAACACTTCATTATTGATAGTTATTAAGGGCTTGACAGCTCCTGGACATTGCTGGCGAGCTCATGTGCATTGGTAAATATGGGAGAGCTATATATAGCAATCTATGTGTACCAAAGACTGTCTGATTCTTTTTTAGATTGCTCTTAATTATTTCAACAATGATACAATTTTGATTGATTTAATAACCGAAGCCATATTTGTTATTTTTATGTGGGATCGGCAGAAACCAGAGTTAACTGAAACTTGTTGGAAGGGTAAGAGGTGAAAGCGATTGAAGAAAAAGGAAGAAAAAGGCGAAATATAAGGCTTCAACGTGTCTCAAATATCGGGAATGTTTTAAACTCGAATTCGCCGTCTCCACGAGATACAAACCATGGCCGCTGGCTGGTGCTACCAGGTCGAGACGGTACAGTGGTAAATCACCTATATAACGTTATTGTTTAAAACCTCTTTGTTCCTGGGACTTACAAAGATAGATACCAATGTGAATTATAATTCCGTCTGACGGTAAATCGGGAACGTTCCAAGACCAAAGGTACAACGGGGTCTTCCGCAGACGGAAAAGTTAAGTTAGAGAAAGGTCCGCCAGAAAAAGAATGTTGGCACAAATCAAATTGTGTCTGTGTCATTTAAGGCTATAAAAAGAGCTCGGTTAAGTCTTAAGACAAAATGTTACATTTTACGTATCATAGAACTACATGAACGTATACCGGCATTACATATATGTTAGTTATAGAACTTCGATGCATTTAGACTGACTTTTTTTGCCTGACTTTATTGCAAGATCATCATTTCCCAATTTGAAACAGTTGTGAACGATTAATCGCCAGACAGTTGTGAACGGTTAATTGCCAGACAGTTGTGAATGGTTAATCGCCAGAGAGTTGTGCGTACCCCTGCAGATTTTGGAACATGCCTGCTATGTAGCTAGTTGCTGTCTATCTGTAAAAACTAGCCATGTTTAATAAGCAAATTTGAATTACATTTCTAATCAAATGGAATTTTAAATATCACCTTATTAAAAGTGAATGCTGGATACAAAATTGGCGTTTTGGTGAATAGACAGAATGGTATATACAAATGTATTACCGTGCATAAATGAAGAAGTGATTTATTTGTTCCATCACAGTCATTGGCTAGAGTGAAACCAAAAGAAATTATCATTGACTTGCTGCCACATAACAATATTTGAGATGTCTTGCAACAAAATATTCACTCTTCGGTAGTTTCGTATACACGTGCTGCTAACCTCATTCACCACTACAGAAACAATGCGCGAATTAGTTGTGGTATTAGATGTGTGGAGTATTAGATGTTGAGTATTAGAGTATTAGATGTTGAGTATTAGATGTGGAGTATCGGAGTATTAGATGTGGAGTATGATATGGAGTATTAGATGTGGGCATTCTACGTATGTACAAAATGATAGTTTGTTCTGTTGTCAAATACTAGTAGTTGAAAACCAAACGCAAGCATTGTTTGATTGTGGGAAGCACGTTCAATCGAAGTCGTTTCGAGGCTTCATACTACCGTTAATAATTGGGCAGTCTGTGCATTCGTAGCAATGACGTCATTGATATTTCGGTACTACATGTAGTATACAAATGTTACATTAAAAATTAACGTTCTCAAGGGCCCGTATTCATGAAGCCGTTCCCATGCTCAAGCATGGATTTTGTGCTGAAGCCTTTTTTCTTGTTCTGGTTATAACTCAATAAATAAATCTTATTTTGTCAATGATTTGGAAACATTTTGAAGAGACTTAAAGCCAAATACTGTTTTCAATGTTTACATTTGACTTTTTCATCGTTTGACATGATCTAATCGAGTTACCAGAAAGTTGGTTTGAGCACAGATTCCATGCTTGAGCATGAGAACAGTTTGATGAATACGGGCCCTCGTGTAATACTGCGGAATAGAAATTCCTTAGTGTCACGACTAAATAAGATCTGAGGATCGACGAATATGTATACGGGTAGGGAATCAAAACGTTTGGTATTGTTATAGGGGCAAAATAACTAACGGCCGTAAGAACATTTGATCAACATTTGCTATGACCCTACCACTCGTGAATAATGTGTCTTGTCATAGTCAGTATAATTACGCGTTGTCCTGTGCCACAAATCTATCCAATTTACACGACTGCGGATTATTTCTATAAGCGTCTGAGATACAAGTACGAATCATTGTATGACGAGATTCAGAAGTAAATCGAGTTAAACATTGGCGCTATAAGAAATGACAAATTAATCGAGGGTAATAATACTGTGATTTGATCGCTTATTGCTAAAAAAAACAGTGGCTCCGCAAGGTTTTCATAGGTACCAAATGTAGATGTTTTCTCAGTGACCTGTACACTGTACTTTGTGCACGCATGCGCAACAAAACAAGGGGTAATAACTTTGTACTAGAACGCAATGGCAGCGTTTCTAAGATATTTGAAGGGTTATTTTTAGACAAAACAATCCTCAACTCAGAAATTGTATTTGGTTAATTTTGTCTGGGACATTTTAAAGGTTACATCAACTTCACGTTTCACAATTACCCGTATGTAATACCGGCGTCTGTACTACAAACAAGTGAGTGCTTACAGAATGCACACGATCGTGGCGACGGTTGCGTCTTAAGCAAAACTACAATAGTACATTTTCACTAAATAAGTTATTGCATATTTACCAGTAGGTTAATTTATAATATTTCCTCAAATGACAGTCTCACTATGATTATGCAAGGTCAGACAGTCTTGCAAGTATATCACAAATCAAGAAATATGTTTGCCCATCATAACGATGAATTATGAATACGCCAAACAAATGCATCAGGCAGAATCTTTACATAAAGTAAGCATGCCTTTAGTTGGAATCTCTTACATATTAACAGTAAAAACAATATGAGCTATTTATGTTCGGGAAGTAGTTTACACGAAAACGATAGACAGTAACGGGAAGCAGGTTAATAATTCCCTTCGTTATGAACGTAGCATTCTATGTTATTGCAGATTTCTGGTCATTTCATTTTCTTTCAGTTTATATATTTACATTTGCATGGCATTGTCACTATATAGCCTCTTTGAAAGCTGTGTCGTTGATGGGACTTTAATAACCATGCAACACGAGACACAATTCTTTGCGTATTAATACAACACAGACCGGAACTACAATATCCAATGTAAATAAACATGACGGCTGTGGAAATATCGCTGGGCATTGTGAAACTTGACAATTTAATTGTAAATTTATGTGCAAAAGAAGAAAGAAAATAAAAAATACTTTTATTACAACAAATACAAGACTGTACAAAATGCACATCGGTTGAAATCACCAGTGCCGGCAATGGAAACAATTTAACACTCATGCAATTTATCAGAAATATCGTCTGTTACACTGCACTGATCAACAGGGTACAAATTTCTGAAATACACATATTCTATAGACCTACTGACACATATGTCACAGACCTACTGATATGAGTCACAGTACATGGACATTTCAGACATTTGTAACGAACCCCTGTGCTCCGTAGCAAGATCACTCACTTTCAACGCTATCAGTTTCACGCGTCTCGCAGCCACGGTTTCCTCTGTTTCTGACGACATGTCAAATAACGAGGCTGTTATAGAATCTACCGACTGTAGTCAGATCCCCATACAATCAACAAATAAATTCACGTCTAGATTCTTCACAAAATGAGCAAAGAGAAAAGTTCGAATTAACTTCCAAAAATAACTCCCTAGTGGAGGGCAGGGTCGGATTTACGGTGTTCGCTGTATTTATCCATGCGCGAAATTTGTTCCGGGGAAAAATCGAAACAATTTCAAATCTTACTTTCAGCTCAGAGTTCTGTTGATAAACTTAAATCACCCTATAGACATATCAAACGCAATTGTATTGATACTGAATTGTGGAATAAAATTGAAGTGTTTGTTAAAATTTCAAAGTACTACTTTGTTTGCCAATCCGCACGCGACACTACGCTGTTCGAACTATTGAATGAAGTTGTGTTGACTTTCGATAAGGCGGGCATTTTTAATTATAAATATAAATTATAAGTTAAAAAAGAACATAAGAGGCAGAGAAAACGTAAATATAAGTATTGAACTGTTTTTGTATGGGGTTTATGATCTATTTAAATGACACAGCTTTGCAAGCAAACAAATCATAATTCGCGAGCGCGCATTATGATGTTTGCTTGCAAAGCTGCGTCATTCAAATAGATCATTAATACCATACAAAAACAGTTCAATGCCTAAATGAAAGTTTTGAAAATCTATAAAGTGTTTTGCAGAAGATGTTTCGCTTTTCCACACACTGAAAGGTATCATAAATTAGATATGTTTTCGTTTGGAGTTTTCGTTTCTCTTTGGATTGTATATCTTCTTTTGGCAAGGAACACGTTTTAAAATTCGATTCGGTTATCTGGCTGTGAAGTCTTCCATCCTTTAGGACTATGGGTACCATTCGGAACTCATCGATAAAAGCTAAATTTATAAACGGAGGTGACATTAAATAGTGCACATACGGTATTAACGTCACGCGTGTTTTGGCGGGTTTTCTTCAAAGATATAGGTAGCTTATCCAAATACAAGGGTACATATGTTATTTGTAGTTATATTTATGTAAATACAGCTATATGCATGTATATTGATATACACAGTGGACTGGTCGTCAGAATTGGGATATAAGGAGTCCTTTTCACATCATTTCCATGTTACTTGTTCCCCTAATCACTTATATACTGAAAACGTACTAACTTTAGCGTACTCAAATTTTAACGGCATTATCGATTTTTCTTACAAATTAGCGAATTGATGATTTGGCGCATTTACAATATAAGTAAGAGAATACACCATACAAAAATTGCAATTTTGCAATCATAAGCCAGAACAATACTTTGGACGCGCAAACGCTAAAATAAGATCACCGCCAAAATAAGTACGCTTACAATAATTTGTTGTTTACGAATGATGAGTTAAATCAAAATAATTAAGCTCTTTTATAAAATTTGAATCCATGATCCGTTTATCATTTTAAAGCAACTGTGCATACATTGTTACTATACCGAACATTTCAGTCTATAGAAATATCCAGTATATATACATTTGTAATATTCATGTCAATAAGACATTTTTTATTTATTTTAAAAATAAACTGTTTGTACTGAATCACCGCTTAGAGTCTGGACATTTTTAGAGTTTTAGAGCCTGACATTTTTAGAGTCTGACATTTTTAGACTAGCCTAATTCAACCAGATCCTGGAAAGGTTGTCTGGGAATACACTCAGTGTCCAACAAACAAAGTACCCTCGCTCGCTCAGACAAAATATTATTTATACCACTTCATCTGAAGATTAGCCTGACTACCTACCCTTTCCGTCCGTCAGACCAAGAGGTCAGTCCGGGAGCATGTTATTTAATTTGTCGTACGGTAATCGGATTTCCTTTTCGCAGTTTCGCACCAATGGAGGAATAAATGTTATTTGCATTAATCATCTACTGGAGATATTAACTTACTTCGGCCAGTGTACACAGACAACAGCCAGAATGATATAATTTGAATATTTATCGCGTGTCTGGCTGGGCGGTAGTTAAGACATTGGACAGGTCTCGCCAAGGTCTCGCCTTTTTTCTTTACCCTCTGCTGTCCAGCTACACATAAGCCCAATTTTCAAACAATTGTATTAATGAATCGGTACCTCAAATTAAAGAAATGTTTTCAAAATGACCCTTTTTGTATTCTTTGATTTTTGTCTTCTTTTCTGTACTACAATCAACTTCCATGTAATTCAACGCGTGTTTTTTTTGTATAACAATTTCAGAAACGTCCTTGAGCTTGAAAAACTGAATTTTGTATTTAGTATTTAAGAAGTAAATATAAAAGCTTAATATAGAATCGAAATTACTTAAACGATGTTTTCACCAGCGTAAATGTATTTCAATAAAATTGCGAGTAAAACATTAGCTAAAAATAGCCCGAAACAGTTTAAAATACAGGTAATTGTAGAAGTTCAAATTTTGTATCCGATGAGTGATTTTTGGTGTATCTTTATTCAACTTGGTCCACTTTATTAAAAATAAACAAGGTTGTACAAAATATGTTTAAAATATAAACATAATTTATTAGAATTAGTATTACTATAACCTCATAAAGAATATATTGCTGAAATATAGTGACCCTAACTCCAGTTTCCAATCCAAGAAAAAAATTGCAGATAACAATGACGTTACAAACAGAAGAAGATTTAACAAATCTCTGCCTAGACTTTAGCTTAAACATATTTTGCTGTCGTTAAGCGACAGTGTCTGGTACAAGACATAAACACAAATTCGTAAAAGGAACGATAACTCTTGGTTTGATCATCACAGTACTTGTTCTGATCTGTGTCGAAGACCGACTCGACGTTCCCTCTCCAAACCACCTTTTTCACTACTGCTCACAAGTCTGTAGGTGTATTCTGTATTGACACAATGAAATTACTTTTATAAATGAAAATGATATAATTTCATTTACTTCAATGACAATAACCATCTGCTTGATAAGGCTTTGGCGTCCTCTCTTTGGCAGTAACCTTGTGGAAGCACGTGATGTCACAATGTTCGGAGGCGCACGCAGTGGCCTGTTCTTGGTCCCTGCTTCATCTACGTCACTATGAGGGGCTGCTCCAGCCCCTTGGGGGCTTCCTTCCCGATTACAACGAAACCACGCTAACGGAGATATGTGGGTACGTACTAAGTTAGGTAAAAACCATACTGTAAATGTATATAATTAAGTGGTCCTCCTATTTAAGCGCTTTCATCGCACTAAATATTGCACTTATTTTTATTGCGCCAACTACAATGTAATTCACGCATGTTTACCACATACTTTTGTAGACTAAGCGTTATATTTTTGCGATTAGCTTTCCTGCATTAGAGGTGTATATTACAAAAAAAGTATATACATGTATCTTCTTTTATCACACAATGTATAGTCCCTACATGTATATTCCTTTGCCAAATTGATGTTCACAAGCCCTTTGCATTTCATGCATTTCAACATTATTTCAGTGAATTTACCTGAAGTCAATTGTCATAACACAGATACATAAATAAATACTTCTTGAAAGAAAAATGTCTGATTTGTTTCCCTCTCAAGCAATTTTCTTTTCTTTCCGTTGAATGGTTTTCAAGATATGACAAATTATTCAAAGGAAATTATTTATGTTGGGTCGTGATCTTCATTATCTTACCAATTTTCTTTTTTTTCTTAAATGTTAATGCCAAGATTTTCTTGTCATCTTTTGAAACCATACAACAGGATATTTTGGAAATTTTAACAAATAAAAATTCAGACAATTTTCTTTCATGTTGCAAATTCTAATTTCAGTAGTGTTAAATATAATATTGACTGAAGGAAAATTGGCTGAAGACAGGTGAAAATGCTCAACATATTGAAAGCAGAAAAGCCCTTGTGTTATGTAATTTAGCACGAGACTACATATGTTACTGCTAGGAGCGTTTTATTGTTGTGGTTGCCTGATCTTTTCTATAACTACATATTAATACGTACAATGTATAAAAACCGATAATATTACGGAGGTTATTTTGTCTCTTGAGTGAGCGATTTATTTTTATGGTGATATATTCTTTACTTTCTACACTGAGCGATTTATTTAAACGTTACATACAATCTATTCTTGAGCCTACGTGTAGGTGAATATAAAACTGTATACCGGGTTTCTTCGCCTTTCATTTGTTAAAAACTTTATTCGCCCAGCATTCATTTCGCCCTTCACAAGTATTGACTATTGTATTTTGTGTATCAATATTCGCTGCATGAAAGAATTCGCCGCGATAATAAAAGACAAAAAAGGCAGAAGTTAAACTGCGGCGAAGATTTCCCGGTAAGTGTTGTATCACAACCAGTGCTTTATTTTGGCGGTACCGTAGTCTGTTTCAGAACTACATGAGATGTTCGGAGCCATATCTTCAACATTGCAACAATAACACAGTATTTCAACTCTACGAACTGGAAAGTGCCTTCAAACCGCTGTGTAAATATGCCAAAGGTTAGTGTGTATGATATACCTCGTTTAATCTTACTCTGCGGATCATGCTCAACATTTTAGTGGTAACTTACACTCTCCTAACCTCGGTGAGAGAACGTATGTGAGCGTACCCCTTTAAATGTCGAGGATGGTCATGACGGAGAAATCTTGGCGTAACACCCTTCCTTTCACCATTTCAATCGAAACTTGCTTCGCCTCTTAAAGCTATACTTATCCTCCTTTCTCTCTTACATCCATGTTCTCTCCATCCATCTATTTTTCGTTTACCATTTTCTTTTGGTTTCTCAGGGTCTGCCTCCTCCTCTTCCCCTACCATTGGTATAACGATCATCACTCCTTCCCTCAACATTCGTTTTTTTAACCTACCCAACGTTCTTTCCAATTTTTCGTTCTCTCTATCACCAACCCAACCTTGTCACCTGCTCATTAGCCTCCCCCTTCTGGACTTTTTATAATTCGTGTGGATAGGACACATATAATGCTTTCCAAAATGAAACACTAATATCTATCAAAACTACATTGCACTTATATTATCGTGTTTAGTCTGCACTAAACCCAACAGCACACATAGGTTATACTCTGCTAGGTTTTTTGTCGATAAAATAACAAACACTTAAATTGTCGAAAATGAGCATTCATTCTAAATGCCAGAAGTCGAACATATTTATACATCTTTGTGTTGATTTTTATAATAAGGTGTACAAAGAACCAAAAAAGATGGGGCTTGCTTCAAAATAAACGCCATTTGTACAGTAATTAAAAGATGTACAACAAATGAAACAAAATTTAAAACAAAGATGTGCCACAATTACATTTTTACACAATAGTACATAAAGGTGGATACAAATTTTTAAGGAGATTTTCTGCACAGGTCACGTGACTGTAGTACACCAAAACATCACGTGACTACTTCTATAGGGATGGACTACTTTAAAAAACGGAAAGTTATCCTCCATCAGGAACCAACAAAATACAACAAATAAAAATAGCATATACTAACCAGATAATATAAATTACTTTATGCATTGCATAAATACAATGATATTATCGTGTTAAGTCTGCACTAAACCCAACAGCACACATAGGTTATACTCTGCTATGTTTTTTGTCAATTAGCACTCCTTGGAAATTTGTGTGTGATCGAATGTCGGTAAAGAGCTTCCTGACTGAATTAATCAGTAGAAATACAAAGATATCAAGCGCCTATTTGAAAAGAGTGCTTGTAGATACAGAAGCCAAACAAAGCAAACATTTGAATGCACCATATGGCCATATCGGACTCATTAGTGGTATCATACATGCAAGTCAAAAGAATGAAGAAATTGTTTTCGAAAATATTTAGAACACAGCGAAACAGCAAAATATGCCTATTAAACACTTTGTAACGTTGCTGGGTTGATTTATACTTAAACTAGAATTTCATGTAACCCCTGTCAGACTAGGTTCCATCTAGATGGTCCAATAGCAGAGTCAACCACTCTGTTACCTACAATATTCACTAGTAATACGAAAAATGACCTTCAGCATAAGTCAGTCATACGAGCACGAATACTAACTAACGCATTAATAAATATCTCGCTGGCTGGAGACTGAAGGTCGATAATACCTTGGACAGTCTGGTCTACGAGTACGCGTATTATACAAGGAGATTTATACGGATCGAAAAAAAGGTCCGGTCGGCCTGTTCTTGCGTAAAAATAAACCAATAAATGACACCCCGCTTTAATTGGTACAGGAATCTATTAGGCAAGTTGATGACCACAATGCGCGTCAGGAAAGAACGTTAGTGAAACTAGGAAATCTTTAGATCCGAAACAAATGTCAAGTCAACATATTCGCGTATAATGTTTTTCTGAAGAAATTGTAGGTAAGCGATAACTGGAACAAAACAGATGGCCGGTCGGCCGGTTCAGATATTACAGGCCAGTAAATGACACTATGTGTGTCTAGCAGTCCTTTGAGAAATAGTGCACTTATATAACCCTCGCCATCAAGACAAACACAAATAAATTTACCATATATCGATAACTTTTGCCGACTTTCACGATGAAAAAGGTTGTATATATACGTTTTGTCAGCAATTCAATTTAAAACAGACACAAGACCAAACGCTCGGAACTAAATTGTTTTTATGCCTATCACTAGCAGCTGTCAATATATTTCTGTATTAATTTCCTACGTCATTATCTTACTTCAATTTTAGAAACATGCTATGTTTGATCACGACTGTTTGGATATCTTGACTCTTAAGTAAAAATACCAGGCATGAAGTATACAAAATAAACTGATTTCGTACATGTTGATATTACACAGACTGGGATACATACAATCAAGTACCATATTGAAAATTGAGTATCACATCACCAATATCCATTAAATAGGATTTAAGCTGTTTGATCAAAATGTTACTATTAAAACGGGATCACAGTACAAAACAATTTTTATAGGGGCAGTCATCCTTAAATTCACTTTCACGTGTTATATGAATGGAGAGCTAACCAAAACGCTCCCTTTCTTCCAAATGATGAAATATTTCCCGAAATTAAGTGGAAAATATTTCTTTAATGTGCAAGACTAGATTTAAGTCTTCACATATGTCTCCAGGCTTGGTTTATCTGTCACAACTACTCTAGGTCTCTATCTAATCGAGTATGCCTTTTATCAATTTTTCATTATACCTAAGTTTAATTTGAAGCTTTCACAACAGCAAAAAAAATCTGTTTGATTTTTTTTTTACACAAAAGGTACTGATTTAAAACAACATTTTATACATTTCTAACGTAATATTATCTTGGTTTCGTTGGCAGAATATTTTTGACTTTTTTGAGCTCTAGCATATAACGTAAACCATCAGCAGTATATCAAAAAATCAAATAAATAAAATAAAAACTGTTAACTAAATTGACACATAACCTCATATTAGTACCAAATGAGAGCCTTAAAACAAATTCAAACCTGTTTTTAAAAACTTTGATTTGAAATTACGAATATACTATACTGTCATTTGATATAATTGTAACATCCGTGAATCACAGCTAGGATGCATTTTAATGAAGAATTTCACAGGATGTTGGGGGTAATTTGTATAAATATGTATGACGGTTTGAACTTCTCACTGCATGGCCTATCCTGTGGACGTCGTCACATTGTACAGCGATTGTTTGACAAGCCGTTGGGATAACACTTAGAAATGTAGCAGAGATGACGATCTTAAGTATGGTGGCTTATTAGGGTCACTCTCGCTTTTTCGCCTTTTCGCTTTGTCGCGGTAACGAAGCGAAAAAGCGTCGTTTTATTTTCTGTTTGGCGTTTTGTCGTGCCCCAAATTAAAAAAGCGCAGTTTCTTTTTCTTCAAAGACGCTTTCTCACCTTGACAAAGCGTAATTGCGACGTTTTCTTTTGAACGCATTCTTATCGCCGCGAAAAAGCGTCGTTTAAAAAGTTGCAAAAACGAAGAGCGCCATTTATAGCCGCTAATTTGTCCTCTTTGCGTCGCTTTTTCGAGGTAGATACGACGTTTTTTTGTTTCGTTGCTGCGACGATACGAAAATGCGAAAAATTAAAGTGACCTTATCAACCACCATACTTATGTGAATATTTTATTTTGTTGCAGAGTACGTAGCTCACAGGTCGTGTTATCAACGGCTGGAGACGAATTTTGAGTGGTGTCAGGAGGAGCGACAAAACAAACTAGGGCAGAAGAAAACCACAGACATACAGTACCACGCATACATGTGCAAGTACGTGCATCTTATTTGCTTCCCGTGCACTTAAAGTGCTAAACGATATAAAACATGATGTGTTGCAAATCAAGTTTATCCAAAATGGCCGTCATTTTGATGACGTCATAAAATACGGCAGTCGCCGTTGCCTGAAGTCCACCAAACATTTTTGTATAAGGCATGATCAAACATGAAATAAAATAGTGTCCATATTTCATACCGAAATTCACATTAAAACGTGAGGGAAATGAAGAAATCAGAATTAAAAAATGGATAAATAAAATTGACAGGGTATGTTTCAAAATGTATTTCGATTCTCTATTTACAAATGCAATACATAAAACAGCCAAGTTACATCAAATCCTTATTATCATGAATTTTACTCCAGGATAATTTAATTCCTATATTTTCGAGTTAGGTCCAAACACAGACCATTCATTAAAGGCCAATATTTCGCCAACTTTCTCTCTGGAGTCTGTTTACCTTTCATTTAACTACAAATTCACCCGAATTTAAATTCATTCTAACCATCCCAAGTTATAAAATTTACAAATAAAAATTTCTCTCGACGCCGAATAATTGAATTACTTGGTAACTAAATAAATATAAAACAAACCGATATTATACATGGCTATCTGCCCGGCTCGTTCAGATAGTTTTATTAGTGGGTATCTGCCCGGGATTGCGTGTTGGAACATCGTGCTCCAGTCTGTGTGCCGTTCATTTATACGTAATGCACTATTGAAAGTGTATATAATCAATTGTCTGAGATAAATATCAATATCTCAGTAACGATCTTTGTAGTTGTTCCAGTATGTTGGTGGAAACATGATTGTAAGTTCAGCAAGTACAATACAATTTACAATTCGAGTATTCGTTATGATTGTAATTTCAGTCTGAATAAACAGGGGTTTCTATGGAAACATCAACAAAACTAGAGAATATTCGACAGAAAACAATAGAAATCCCAAGTTTCGGTGTCATCGATTAGGGAACACGAAAAGGATAAAATCAGAAGGATCATGAACAAGGATTCAGCAGACTTCAGCTCATATCCCCCGTAATGTAGTTGTTTTCTCTAATTCCTTTGTGTTTGTGACAAAACTGTCCCACGTGCGTGGCGTCACAAAGGGACAACAATGATATGACGTCTCGAAATCTCGAACGTTCAGATGCCGCAATGCAGAAATTGTGACCATTTAGTGTGGTTTCTGAGCTCGTTCTGGTAGTTAAATGAGAGGGTCATTCTCTTCCATGCCCAGGGGTGTAGAATAGTAAATTACACTTTCGGAATGTTCAAACTGGTCTTGTTTACATCATTCACAGACTTTTCAACCTCTAAAATGGTTGACTTCTCTCTGTTAAGATTTTGTTTTCATTTTTAAAGAGAACACATTTAGCTATCAAGTAAGATATTCTGTGGTGGATGTTCTTTGTAGGATACTTTTTGCAACATCTCAACTCATTATTTTTCTGCATATTTTCCATACTGTTTGCCACATTCTCGAAACCAAAGGGTTTCGTTCCTAATACGAATATCTTCTCTGCACCGCTGGAATATGTTGTGACAAAATCAAAGGCAAAACAAGACACCTGGCGGATAATACAGGTAGAGTGGTCTGATGTCTTCGATAAAATTTGTTGGATGCAATTCCTCTGTAATCTTCAAAGGGACAGGCATCAGCCTAGCGATTGGTCAGGTTTATATACATGAAACATATAAAATAGCTTACCGCGAACCCTCGATTTTGTCATTACATATTCTAGGGTTTTTCAGAGAAGTTTGTTGTTCAAGAGTAGAATTCTTGGATTTCTAAGATGTGTTTGTCCTCAAATTTATATGACGGTCCAACACAACTTATATTCAAACATTGTGTTCATTCTATTTATGCGTTGTTCGATGTTTTATTTTGCAGCGTGACAAACGAGTACGTCCAATGCATTTTCACAGCGACGTTCTTGAGATGTTCAATGGGTGCTGCTAATATTTATTACGACATAATTAACCAATCAGTATCTTCTTTATTGACTCATGTGACGTCATTCCAGTGTGTTATACGTCATCCGCTTGAAGCGATACCGGTGTTTACCACCACGACCTCTACAACGACAAGGGCGACAACTCCAATGGAGGCTACGCTAAGGAAAACTACAGATCCTGCTTTGGAAAGTACTTCGAGAAATTCCCATCATACATCAGGGAGCAACGGACATTTCCCTAGTTGTCTGTGTATAGCTTTGTTAATCACAATCAAAATGGTTTTTCTATACCAGACAAGTATATGGACGTAGACGATCTCTATTTTCAAAATAAGGAGCAGAAGATGTTGTTTTTTATTTTTGTGATAATTTTGTATACGGGATGAATTCGAATGCGAAATGTATACTACATATCAGATAAGTTCCATCATTAAGAGTGTGGTTCTGACATGTATGACATGCACGGAGGCGCACGAGATTCACACATCAATGTACATTCATTTCATTTTTAAATGCATTGTAGAATGTCTCATTCGTTTTATTAATACAAGTACGGACATGATAGTCACGTGATCCGACATTGAAATTCACAAATTAAGTGTCATTCATTCATATTTTGTCGGATAACTATTTTCGAGTTCGCAAGGAATGAGAATTTCGCGAGATTTATTCTAAATATAATGTCATTTACTGATATTTTGGCGGATAATTATTTTCGCGATACTTCACGCAGACTGAGTATTTCGCGAGATTCAGTGATAATGATCGCATTGATTGGCGGGTAAAATCGATTGATCATGCAAACATCTTAAGAATAACTATTAAACGTTTAACACATAGGGGAATGGAACTTTTCCATTTTCAAATTTAAATCCTCACTAACTCGTTGCTGACTTCGAAAAACCAACCGTGAAAATAAATGTTCTTAAAAATGAAACTATTTACAGAACGTGACAATGCAATGTTAAATTTTGTTTACGATATAGGGCTTTTTACTAATGATACTGGCCTATACACATTGTAGATATAAATACATATTTTTTTAGGAGAACTCTGTTTCGGTTGTTTGAAACATATCAATGTAACAATGGAACCCATATTTTTTAAATATTGAGTTCTGATTTTCAGAATTATTGAAATTAATATTTAAGCATGCATATATGTCAAATGATTCAAAATGACCACCATGAGATAAATAAATGATAAATTCATTTTTTTGCAGTTGGACGGGAAATTAACCATGATACAAAATTTTGTTTGTGTGATTGATTTTGAAAATATCATCACTGGTTCCTTAATTATCTTTCTTTGTAGACTAGTTATCGGCTTTAGTTTCGCTATTCTCCACCAGGGCGCGTTATGCGTGCAATGTAGACCACCGTCAATAAATAGCTATCAGAATCGGTAGATCGATCAAGAATCCCGACTGTTTCAGTTTCTGTATGGCTTCAATTTACTGTCTAGACCATAACACTAACGACCGGCTACGATATCATGATGGACGTTATCCATTGAGTGGTCAACCAGAAATAGTCACTCATTTCAAGAATAGGACAGTGCGAACAAATGTGTTGACAAAGACATTGGTTTGATAAATGTCTGTATACAGCATTAATACAAACAGAAATAGTTCCGTATATTATGTTATTTATGTTTTTATTAGGAATATTTGCTTTCTGAAAATGTTTTCTGTGACAAAAGATTTCCGCAAAAAAACCTACGCTTTGATACAGTACATGTTCATCTTCGCTGTTTACATTTTCTCTTGCTTGTTTTTTTTCTCGGAGCTGACAAACACACCAGCTTAATTCAAATATATAAACGTCTTTTTTGTTCTTTAATAGAAATCAATGCCATATGAAAAGTAAGCGAAGTTAGTGCTCTGTTTATCTCAACCATGTAAAATTATTGTATAAATATATTTTTCCAATGCATCGACTAAGCTTGGACGTCAACATTTTAAAAAAATTGACGTCATATTCATTGTTCTGATTATGACGTCACAATAGTCTGATCCAATTAAAATCGTACACTAGCGTACACGCGAGTATAAAATAGGTAGTAAGCGGTGGTACAGTGTAAGATTGAAATTCTTGTTCCCCTCACAATTTAAAATGCTTAATGATCCCCATACCACTCACAAAACCTGTAACCACGCATCAAAAACTGTTTCCCGGGGTGACTAGAGCTTTGATGATTCCGTTCTAAATAAATAACCAAACCGGCCTTGTACAAAATTTACGAAAAAAAATATAAAGATGAATTAAACAGAAAATAATCAACAACAATGTTCCGAGTGTTAAAATGCAATGGGGCCAGGCGAGGATTCGAACCCGGACCTCCGATCGTTATACCAATGCTGTAACCAAATAATCCCTGCCAGGTCGCGTTATACAGTTATATCCTAAACGAAATTAAGGGAAGGTTACGTACGGGTAGGTACAAAAATAACTTCTATGGAATTCTCTATTATTTTGTCTGAATAGGGACAGTGAGCCGTAACAAGGCCATACATGTACACTGCACACTGTATCTGTGGGGATATAATTCGAACATATTTCATTGCAAATAAACATATTTTGAAAACGAATCGGACACAAGTTTTACCAACTTACTAAAGTCCTCTCCGACAACAAACATAGGATTACAATACATATCACGCGATGTTAGATCGACTTAAATATACCTTTTAGGAAAGCAAATATGTATGAAAAGAAAGAATTATAGTAAAGAGAGGGGACAAAGAAAAGGTGGGGATACTTATGAAAAATATCGGACACAGCTACATTTTTGTAACATTAGTTTTATTGCATGTAGGGACCTGCCCATTATATATTTTCCTATATATGATGAATTATCTGAGATACATGCATAATATAAGATACATGTACAAAATAAAGTGTATGTATTTGTACATATTTTAACATTTATGCCAATTCGCGATAAGAGCTAGTTACATGTAATTGATCGTTATATCTCGTATCTGCAAATATTCTTTACACATTTAAAGCAAATGGTATGTAATCTATTTCGTTATTCGGCTTACTCGAATCTGGCTTGAAGCAATTCGCGGAAATAAAAATGATCGCAAATATGAAGAATGTGTTATTTGTAGTCCAATACATATGGAGCACATATGCTTTCCATAGTATTTTTCAACGTATATTATATAACAGTCGTAACCATGAACGATGAATCGTGTTATTGTAGTTAAATCAGCGTCAAACAGGGGGCAACACCAACAAGAGAAAGGACCGTGCGACGGGAATTGAACTTCGAGCAATGACCATGCTACATGTAGTACTACCTGAAGAAAGGGCCGTCAGGCGCGGAGCCTCGGGGTTACAATTACCACTAGCCTATTACAGCATGCTACATGCGCTTAAAAATTCGTTATCCCGAAATAATTTGATCGAGACACACGGTATTCGAAATAGCGGCAGCAATTATGAATGCACGCTGGAATAAACTACCATGTGATCTATAGATAATTTCGATTTAAACTGCCGGGTGATTCGAATAAATCAAAGTTCATGGTAACAAAGGTCGACTTAAGTGTTGCACATGCCGACACGTGACAAGATATTTCATTTGTTTGACATAACAGTCTAACAATGTAGCAATAAAATGTACCCGTCTACCAAATATCACTGCTCCTTACAATACAGCGAAACCTCACTAATCTGGACACGATTTGGTATCATATGTAGTTCCGGTTTATCGAGTTTTACGGATAAACGGGTAAACCAATGTACTTTAATTTGTAAAAGAAGGTTGTTTATGTTCACATGTCGATGCTAGATACTAATATGAAGAATGTATAGTATTGTTGACCTTGAATGAATTTAATTAGATAATGTGTCATCATATATATTCACAAGACCGGAAATGCTGACTAAGCCGAGACCAACGGCGGAAACAGCCGGCGATTACCGATAACGGGAACGGACAAAGACGATGGTACGGATTTGAGGAGTCGTTTATTCTTATCGCGACCTCCATAACTGGCTCCATGAAAAACAAAAAGGCCGAAAGAAAGAAAGTCGCGCTGGTTCTTTTTATGAGTAAAAACCAGACAGGATTCAACTTTATTTCATGTAAGAAAATCCAAAATTGCTGCCAATTTTTGTAATTTGTCATCATTCCTGTATATCAATTAGAATGAAACAAAAATTGGAGAATCACACAAGCATTTGATTCATTTTGTGTTATTTTATTTTTAAATGTACTGTAATGGGTGTATTACTCCATTTGAAACGATCCCTCGAATCTTCAAGTCCGGATCCGACGATCGACCATTATTGATGTTAGAATGTTCCTTCGAACTCGTATCATTTATATGGCGATTTCGTTGTTAAAGGAAAATACAAGAACAGTACTCGCTAAAATACAGAATTGGTTTTAAACTCATCACATTAAGGTTTAGTAACATGACTGTTTAGCATAACCTTAGAGATGAAGTCATAATGAAGATTTGTGTTTAAGATTACTGATTTTACAGTGCTTATCATTTTAAAAAATCCCTGTTAGAAAGCTATGATCTTTAACAGTGTCACCTGTCTAAACTGAACCTAAAATAATACAGAAACCTGTATAAAGTGGACCTAGACTACTAGATTCCCTGTACTGAAAACATTTTCATGATAATGAAATTTTGTGTCATCCGAAAACCTATGTACATACCGGATATAAAGTTGTATATGATTTGGTGTAAGGTTTCAACAACCGGTTTCGACAGGTTACACTGTATTTTAGGACTTAACTTAGTATGATCTATCCTTTGTTCAGCGCACCGCCGCCAGACACAATGCATATACATTTACTTATCACGTTAACTGTCACTGTCAATCAGAGTTCAGCAGAATATTAAAAAAAAAATGTTTCCTACAATAATTCATTATCATTTCTAAATATAGATATATTGGAACCTTTTAAACCCGGAAACATTCCTGAGAATAATTCTGGAATTAAAATACATGTATTCCTGAGCGAGACATTATGTGACACGTTGTTGTATTCCAGTGTCTGTGAAACAGACTTCCGGACTACGGAGGTTTCTGTTTTCTTGAATGGGTCACAGGAATGGACCAGAAACAGTTTATGTAATAGAGTTATATGTGTATTGAAAACAAATGTTTTATTACGAAAAATAAAATATTTTCTTTATCAAATGAAATAAGTGTTGTTTATCATTAGGACGCTGTTTTAGTCATCTTTTGAAGAATATAAATGTATTCGGGGCACCTCAGACTTTACCATCATACCATGTGGATTAGTTCGTCTATCCTCTTGCCTTATTACTGAAATTGACGTATTTTGAATTAGATTCTCATATCAAAAAGTGGAGCGTACAAACAATCCGCAGTGTGGCTATTAAGTTACCTTCAGTAGTTTGAGGAAAATCTATAAATATTAATCGATAGTTTATGATTTAATTTCTTTAAAAGCTTACTGAAAGTCCTATCTACTAGAAGTATTTAAATCAATAAATAATAAATTAAAAAATAAATGATTAGGTGATTTAATTTCTTTAAAAGCTTACTGAAAGTCCTATCTACTAGAATCATACAACTATATAGTTTGAAGTTATCATACATGTATGAAGACCCCCGCACAAGCTAGAGCGGTACGGTGTTGACATGGCTCGAGGGTTGTTATCGTTCGGGGGTTGCTATGACTAAAGGGTTGGTATCGGTTGAGTGTTGATATGGCTCGAGGTTGATATCAGTCAAGGGTTGATAAGGCTCGAGAAATGATATTGGTCGATGGTTCGTATGACTCGAGGGTTGATATAGCGGTTGAGTGTTGATATGGGTCGAGGATTGATATGGATCGAGGGTTGAAATGGCTCGAGGGTTGATATCGGCCGAGGTTAATATCGCTCGAGGGTTGCTATGGCTCGATGGTTGATATCGCTCGAGGGTTGATATGACTAGAGGGTGGAAAAAGTTCGAGGGTTGATACTGGCCGAGGATGGATATGGGGTAGAATATTGAATATGTTCTTAACAGAAGCAGTCTATTTAAACGTCATCTGCAGTTATGAATAAAAAGGCATTTTTCGATTCGTTTAGCTCATATTCCAAATTTATGCATTTTGGTGCATTTTTCTTGATAATATTAATCTTTTAATTGTCACTTTGTAATTAATGAAAAATTAAATTCAAACCAAATTAGATACATTTACCATCTGAAACCTATTATTGGATATGGAAATGTAAACGGGTATCAACCAATATCATAGACGTAGATATTAATGTACCGTTATAGATGTCGACTACTGACGGGCAAGCTGACAACACAAGTTTTTCAAAGATGTAGGTTGATGAAGACCATGACCAAGACTTGAGAAATAATCTCTTTGTGTGAAATAGAGGACAGTGTTAATATCATGGACCTCGCTTTAAGGGTGAGACATCAATTGGATTTAACCGAAATTCACATGTCATGGATGAAGCAGAAGGCGCTTACCCTTCCGGAACGCCTGGTCCTATTATCCTTGTACTGTAACAAGGATCTCTCTCTATATTTTACTTTGCTGACACTTAGATACTCTCCTGCTGTTCTATTTTACACAGTGCCAAAGTCGCCTTACGTACAAGCTTCGTCTGAGTTTCCCTTTGTCTCAGTGGTAGAGTGTCGGCCAAAAAAGTATCTGGTTACTGGTTCCATCGCTATCATAGAAACGCTTTCTTTACTACTTACATTGTAACTTCCCATTAAACCTGACAAATCATGTACAAAAGCCTCACAGTAGTGCTTGGTTTTCCATAGGCTGGTCTATAATATTCCATGACAAGAAACAATATTAGCGGTTCCCTATGATAGCTAGATATTGCAAGTATAGCAGTGGGTGGCCTGGGCAGTCCCAAGCTCCAGTTAGTGGCCAAGACGCAAGACTAGGCGATAAAACGTAAACGAGAAATGAGGGAAAAGATATTCCAATCGATACATTTGCATTTCGATTGGAATCTATCAAAAGTATTATGTAAGATTTTATAAACTTATTACGTCTATGCAGTGCTGACCTGGATTGGGTAGTGTATCGGCTGTATTGGCGCCTCTAGTGTGTGACAAATCCCCATACACAAACCAATACAACTACGGAAATATTGAGCGCCGCCTATAACAGCATGACTGGTAACATGAATACATACGGAAGCCCTGAGTGGACGTAACAAAGCGATGAAATACAGCGACAGAAGCAACACCAACCCCTACCCAGACCCAGTCTGAGTGTTACAGCTAAATAACACTGGTCGGGAAGCAAGGAGAGGGGACAGACGGAGAGCATTGTTTGGTGGATGGTTTTACGTCCGCTTCACTTATGAGTAGTTCGGTAAGGAGTAGAAGGGCTACAGTGAGGTAGATTTTAATAGCACATACATTTTTGTAAGATCACTGTCGTCTTCTTACTTCGATTCGCACTAGAAGGAATTTCCCTTTAGCTCAGTGGTAGAGCGTCCGTCAATGAAGTCTGGGATCGCGGGTTTGATTCCCGTTGGAGACACACTACTCTCTTTCCTGTTACAAATGTGTCCGCGGCTCTTCCTGTGGTGACAGGGAGTAAGGACCTAGGTTTTTGTGGTTTTCGAGGGCGAACACGTTTAAAAACAGGGGGAGGGGTGGGGTGGATAGTATGGATATTTAAGTGTGCGGAGGATTACGGTAGCCTTCTAGTTTTGCGCTAGTGGGAAGTTGCTTTTAGTTCAGTGGTAGGGCGTCCGTCAATGAAGGCTGGGGTCGCAGGTTCGATCACTGATGGAAGCATAATACTCCTTTTCCTGTTTCAATAGAATGCAGTAAAGGGATATAAATGGATGAGCGGAGAAAGACAAAGAGCAATCCATCAATCCCTTTTATCTTACCATTTGATATGTCCCCTTTACACGTACATTTGTAAGTGATTTAGTCCATTCCGGAGGTATGACGGCTGAAAATATGATTTTATACGCCTTCCTTGACACTACTTTACATTTTGGCTTTATAACAGAACGTTTGCCCATGTAAGGAAGACAATAGATGCTTTCCCCAGGCCGGGTAACAACTGGTTTACCCGTTTCAAATATAATGTAACCGAGTGGATTTCTGAGCTGGGTTTCCACGCTTTCGCCAGACGGCAAATACACCAAACATACCGTGTCCAGTACACACCAGACTTTGTTCCTAAATGCTTCATTTATTACGTTTTATGAACTCGGGAACAGCTACGTTGTCGTCTTCGCACGCCACATTATACCTATCAGAAGTTCTCGGGCTACGTTAGTAAACGATGGACCCTTACGAAGGAGTTATATGATCGCACATATCCAGGTGCATTATGATGTTAAAGAAAAACACCGACACATAATATTTATATATTTATTTATTTGTTATTCTCAAGTCATCATATTCATAATGTCCATAACGATAATAAAATTCAGTATAAACCTACGACCTCACTGGGCAGTGTAAAAAAGAACGAATGTGTCCTTCGCTGATCTAAATATCATACAACGAAACGTCGGCTAGATAATTTTCACTTAAAGCAGCACATTAAAAATAATAATTATTTTAACAATAAAAATGTACAATCATCACCGCTTAGCATGTTTAGCACTCTGTAAATCTAAATCAAACCGAAATCTTCACCATTCTACAAAATATCTAATATCTTCACCAATTCATTTATATTATCCAACTGATTATCATCACCCTGAAAAGCTGTGTTATTGATTTCTACGACAGCATAAAGCTATTTTCCGGATTATTTTTATTTGAAGCCAGAAAGTCTATTCAATGCCCTTTAAAATAATCAAAATTATCCGTACCGAATATAAAACTGTCTTAGCGAAAATAATCATTGTAACCAAACTATTTTAACTCAAAAGTACATGTATACACCGAAATTACAGAAATATTTTATCTGCATATTTATGTTTGTTGCATGCTTATGCCCATTCTAATGTTAACGTAATGAAAGAAAGGGTGCCTTCATCCATTCCTTCAAAATCTAGTGATAACTTTAACTTTATAACGTTTTGGTCTACTGCCGACCACAGCAGAATTTTTAGTCTTTGTTGGGAGTGACGTCCTATCTTCATCTTTTAAGAATGTCTGACTTAGGAGATAACTATCATCCGTTTGTACGCATGCTTCAGTCTTTTCAACTTTTTGAGTCTGTAACTGCAAAAATAAATTAATGAAAAAAAAAAAATGAAAACAATGTTAATTTTAAAACTAGAAATTGTAGCTGACAATTTGTTGGGCTTTTCACAGAAGTCTAAATATAGAATACAAAGGGAGATAACCATACGTTTGTCAGGACTTCTAGAGTAATACACGAACCAATTTTGTTTAATATTGCAATGGCAAAATTTGAGAAGAATATCCTAGAATGTTTTGCACAAAACCGGAAGTTAACATTTTTTTGTTAAAATTTTATGAAAGAAAAGGTTTTCCATGGAATATCTCTATATCATATCTAAAGATCAACAGTGTGCTTGATATCGTTAACGAAATGTATTGGTATAGGTTGTTAACCAATCAGAGCTGGTGGCGGCCATGTTGGAATTTTAATTGCTCCAAAAACCAACATCGATTCGTTTCGACCCAAAAGGAACACATGTACTAATTTTGGTTAATATTGCACTTGCAGAATTGGAGAAGAAGATCCTAGAGTGTTTTTACACAAAACAGCACATTTGAACTTTTAACCAATACCGAAAACGGGAAGTTGATTTTTTTTGTTAAACTTTATGACAAAAAATCAACTGCCCTTGCTTATCACTATATTATATCAAAAGATGAACTTTGTGCTTGAATTCTTAACGAAATATATTGGTTTAAGCTATTTACCAGTCGGAGCCCCTGGCGGCCATCTTGAATTTGCAATCACTCAAAAAAATAAACATTAGTTAATCAGGTCCTTAAGAGTAATTAATGTACCAATTCGTGTGCGCACTCGTGTAAAATATCAAAATATTAGCCACACTCGTGAAATATATTTGTTATTTCTGACGACACAATCAAATATCTTCTATATATCTATATCATATCCAAAGGTCAACTTTGTGGTTTACATCGTTAACAAACTATATTGGAATATGCTATTAACCAATCGGAGCTCGTGGCAGCCAATTTAGAATTATTATTGCTCCAAACAAATAACATAAGTTCGTTGTCCCCAGAGAAATACATCTACCAATTGTGGTTAGTATTGCTATGGCAGAATTGGAGAAGAAGATCGTTAAAGTTTGTGAGTAATATTGTCGGCTTTTTAAAAGATCAAAGGAAATAATGAACGTCATATGACGTCAACAGTAAATGTAACAGAAAAAATAAAGACATAAAATTGATCGGATGGACATTCCTTTCCGACTGCAATAAGACTTTTTTTCCAAAGAAAAGTGAGAAATGAAAAACTGTTAAAGATAGGTGACCTTTTGACCAAAGGCGAGAATTTAAACCTTTTCCGCATTACATGGCAGTGGTCAAATTAAGCCCCGACCACATTCTATCAATATATTTTGTTTAGATACAGTACCATTTATAGTTAAGGAGATATGGCTGTTTAAAACAAAAGTTAAAAAATAGCTTAATAGGTCATGTCGGCCATATTGAATTTTTGATCAACTTGAAAATTTGCCATGACATCTCCAAACTATTACTTACAACCTGGCAAAATATCTTGTACATACCTAATACCATTTAGAAGGATATTTGGTGACACGATCTTGAGGAGAAAAGAAGAATAAAAATAAACAGAACAAAAACAAAAGGTCTTTTAAACTGTTTGTGAAAAGCCCTAATTACATAATTTACAAACAAAACCAAACAATCAAGTTCTCGCATAATTCTGACTGGGTCTGTCCAATTCATCTAAATTTCTAGACTACAACAAGGGAGATAACTCCTACGTACCCTTTTCAGTCCGTTGTATATAGCGACTTACATTGTCGGTAGAGGTTTGGTTTGGTTTTACTTTAGTATTGTTTAACGTCCTATCAACAGCTCAGCTATGGCCATTTAAGAATGGCATCCCCTCCGTGCAATAGTGTATGCGTGTGTGTATTGGGAGGCTGTGATATGTTCGTGTTTGTCTCCTTGTGATAGCGCGGAACTGATACCGTCTTTATAGTGCTACCTCATTGAAACATACTACCGAAGACACCCAGCAGGACACCCCACCCGGTCACATTATACTGACGACGAGCGAACCAGTCGTCCCCCTTTTAAATTGCTGGGCGTTAAGCAGGAGTAGAAACTATGATTTTTACACACTGGTATGTCTCGGCCAGGGGACAGAACCCAAAGCCTTCCTCACAGGGGCAAACGCTCAACTAAAGGCCAAAAATGAGACATTGTCAAGGCAGACATTAGGAAGAAGAAAGTTGTTTAGAAAGAAGTGAAAAAATAAGATCCCAAATTTAGTCGCTTCTTACGATCATGCCATTGGGGCAGAAGGTACAATTCGTACGCCCTACCTGTATACACATGACGTGAAAATACTCTATGAAATATTTAACACGTTTTCATATCGAACTGGAGCTTTGTATCATTAACTTTTATACTAATATATGCCCATCCTCTAGTTAATAAATCCCTTTAACTTATCAAATATAAATTATATTCATTGTTTTCGATAACACAAACTGATAATCATTATTTAAGAACATTAAACCATGTTTTCTATTGAAGGGATCGATAGATATTTCAAATCGGACTAAAAGCTTCAATTGACAAGCAGTAAGAATATAACATTTATCATTCGCACCATTTTCATACGATCCTTTGCTTTCTCGACCAAAGAGAAATTTAGCCCAATCTGCCGAGCGAGCGTCATTCTTCTTCTTCAATTTCTGGTAATCCCGAAAGTTTGGTTGAGTAGACTCTGTCAAATAAAAAAGTGCCTTTCATTTTTTTCAATAAATACGAATTGTCTATTACTATGTTTAGCAAATATATGATCAAATATACGACTTCAAATAAGCAATACATCTGTTACATAAACATGTAATTGAAATTATTTTAACGTTAAACGTCTGCCTTCTGTTTGTTTCAACAATATTGTTTTTCAAAAATAGGATTTGACAACAGCCATAGCCTATAATATAGCCATCTCCTGTTCCGGTATGCCTTTACACATATACATTATCAATGTGCCTTCAGTCATTGATCGGTTTTTACTTTTATTCCTACATTATGTATAAGATAAATTTGAGGTAGTAATGACCAAGGTACAGCAGGATCAAATATCGTAGTGCTACCTATAAGAGCAATGTATACTGTCGAGACATTGAAGTACGTGTAGGTACATACATGTACACAGTAAAACCGCGATATAATGCCCCTCTTCCTTTTTCCACCTCGCTTACTGCCAACATACATGTCAAGGTCCATATTCATTTCATTTTTTGTTCTAAAGAATTCTTTTATACACTTCCCTCAAGTTATCCCCAAATCCCTCTATAACGTATTGAGATCGATGGAGCGTTTGAGGTATACATTGTATGTATCTACGTTTTTCTAAATGAGCATCCTCTGTTGCAATACTTACCACTGTAAAGAGCTATTTCCACTTTCCTGGTAACTGCACATAAAAACATATGTGCCTCTGTTTCATAGACTTCTGTTGATGCCAAAATTGGAGAGTTAAACGCAACCGCAAAATCTTGTGATGAACGCAAAGGATGGCGTCACAGTTTTGATAACATCATAATTACAAAGAGCGCGTGATTGACCAATGAAAGAATACGTAACGTCATAGAACCTATTTATAACATTCTTTGTCTTTGTTAAGATTAACGAGTTACAAGAATTTCAATGTAAATGGTTGTTTCCGGCACTAAACAGTCCCTCCCGTACCGCGTGACCAGCAAACCATAGAAGACGATCATTCTTCCCATAGCCAGTCCAACATTTGTATTTGTATGTCACTGTCCTATTTTCTATTTAGTTTATTTGTGGCAGATTGTGTAAGGTTGCTGTTTTTCAAACTCCAAAAAAGAGATTTTTAAAACTATGTACGTCTTTCACGGAATTTCACTCTCATGGGGTGTGTTTTTGTTGTCACCATTGTCAAATACACACTGGATACCTGTGTAACAGGAAGGGAAAATGTTCACGACCAGACCAAGATTGAGTCTCATCGGGACACTTTACAATTTGATGACGGTTTTTGAAATTAAGGATCGCTGTCCCACTGCAGGTAAAAACACTAGAGAGTTCCACTGTAGTTTTACTTAAGTACGTACAGTAACGTCCCTTTTATTTTACTCTTGTCCAGGTCACTCATTTTGTTAGACCGACAGTATAATGATCGGAGGTCCAGGGTTCAAATCCCAGACTGACCCCGTTCCATTTTTAGACACAGATCACTGAAGTATGGTTTTCGTTTCAGAAAGATTTATCATTGTTAAAAATATCGTGTCGAAAACAGAAGTTTCTAGTGTAAAGTTACAGATTTTGGCAGTGCTACGGGTATCCTTAACTACTATTAAATAGCAATTATAACCTATTATTGGAATAAAATAGTCTTAGAGCTATATCGCTGTTAGTTATGTTTGTTCATTTCTACCATTGTGACCGAAGCAAAGAAATGTTATGAAATTGAAAAATGTCTGATAATAATAATAATAATAATATACAACATTTATATAGCGCCCTATATAATTTGTAAAATTACTCTAAGGCGCTTTACAACATATGGATAATAGTAATGGTTATAATTGTGAAAACAAACAACAAAGGCTTGCAATCATTTTCATACATTTAACAAGCAATGTGCACATAATTGAACAAATAAAAGGGTGGTATTTACATAACGTCTTTGCAAAGATTCTAAAATGCAGACGTGAAGAGGTGAGTTTTTATGTCCCTCTTGAACTTGGCCTGGGTATATGACTTCCTAATAGCAGACGGTAAGCTATATCACAACGTAGCCGAAACCCTCCCAAAGCATCTGTTTCCGTAGGTCACAGTACGAGATTTTGGGACACACAACAAAGATTCTGACTCCGACCGCAGTGATCTTGACGGCTGATACAGGGTAACAAGCTCCTGTAGGTACATTCAGTGCCTTGTTGTACATTTTATGTGTATACCTAAATTTTGTACTGCGACCTGTATCGTACAGGTAACCAGTGCAACGAATAAAGCGCAGGTGTGATGTGCTCTCTCTTTCGAGTACGAGTAACTAGCCGTGCTGTAGTGTTCTGGACCCTCTGCAGTCGACTAGTTAGTTTGTCAGATATACCACAGAGCAGGGCGTTACCATAATCCAACCGAGAGGTAACAAGTGAATGCACCAAAATCTTGCATGCATCTGCTGTTAGAAACTGCCGAATACAGCCGATGTTCCTGATCTGGTAGTAACAGGATTTGGCAATAGCGTTCACTTGTTTCTCCATGTTCAGAGAACTTTCAAAGTATACCCCTAGGTTTTTAACAGCTGGAACAGTCTCAATAGTTCTGGCACCCACCTTGAGCTGGAGAGCCATTGTTTGCTAACAATTTGGGGAAAAGACTATCAGTTCCGTCTTTTCCTGATTAAGTTGGCGTTCATCCAGATACTGATATCTGTCAGACAAGCTTCCAGACTTTCTGAGACTGTATTCCTGTGGTTTGATGACCATGTAAATTTGTGTGTCATCGGCATAGCAATGATAGCGAAGGAATTGAATTTTGGTACATTGTTTCGTATTGTAATATTTGACGAAAAGTATCTTTTTTCCCTACTGAGCATCGAACCCTTTAGATCGGTAAATAGATTAACCTGTTCACCTCATAAACAGTGATTAACAATTGTCGAAATGGCTCCTGTTTTTCGCACTTTTGGGATTTCTTTTCCAGATCAGATTTTTATTTCGTCAACGTTTGCTTCAAGAAGACACACGTAAAACATGCATATAAACATAAAGCAAACATGATTATCTTTTTTTCAGTAACATCACTGTAGTATTACTGTCGTATCTGGTAATGACAACTGCGCCACGTGTTTTGGAGTAATGTAATGAGAGTAGAGCGGTTATGGACAGTCTAATACATGTAGCAAACACAATCGAATTCTGACGTCCATGATCAGCTTCATGTTGTGTTCATCAGTTTATTGAGCTGTAAGCTTCAATATAAGATATCTTCAGGACTTTTCTATGAAAGTTAGAAAAAGGAAAGAATGTGTAAAATGATATTGCAATATTTGATGTACAAGTAGCTGTAAAGCTGTAATTTCTGTACAAGGTTTGTATTGTTGAGCGCGGTGGCAATTACCGTTACCAGGCAAAAGCACGCGAGATATATCGGAATATAATATATTTTCATGACATCTAAAATTAGAGGTACAGTATCAGGTGTTACAGACAGCAGTAGTCGATATGACAGACTAGCACAGGACAGCGTATACATCTGCAGTCTCGTGCACATGTTCCCAATCGAAACAGGTGGCATTTTTCGAAAACGAGAATCACATGTTTACGGAAAGTATCGATGGTTCCCGATGTTACAGGTTCCATGAATATGGCTGGGGGTCGAGTGAAAGAAGCAATAGCGGATATGAC
This sequence comes from Mizuhopecten yessoensis, assembly GCF_002113885.1. NCBI lineage: Eukaryota > Metazoa > Mollusca > Bivalvia > Pectinida > Pectinidae > Mizuhopecten > Mizuhopecten yessoensis. Next base: position 1,685,126 of record NW_018408918.1, read on the forward strand.
GTGTGAATGTGTGCCCTGTCATGGTATACTATAAAGTGTGAAAACTCGGACAATAAATACATTTGTGTCTTTTTATCAAATCTTCAATTACGGTATACCTTTCAAGCCTTGACTTGAACCTTTACATTTGGCCTATATTTGCATGCGTAATTCGGCGTTTTTCTGTGGTTGTTAGTCACGTTAAGAGTGTCCCCATTCCCGGTACCCGGATGTTGATGCTGTGTCCATGGAGGCCCGTATGCAGATGTGATTGTCGAAGGCTCGGAAGCTCGGAAGCTCGTGAAGTTTCTCGTATGTCGGGTGTTATTGGTTGTCTGAAACCCGGGGTACATATAAAATATTTTAAGGGTAATTTAATATTCCTATTCTTATAAACCTTCTTGGCCCGTTGGATCGCCCTATCACGGCACCAATACTTCAACGCGGGAGAACGTTTACCCAAAGTTACAGCGGCTGGGAAGATGGGCCACGCCCAAAACGCCACAGACGTACCATCAAGTTCTGTTAACCCTAATGTTCATACTCGTTATTTGCATTATTATGTACGTGTATCAATTTATTCATAAAGTAGGCCGAACGGCACGTAAACACTTCATTGGTAAGACACGTTCATGTTTTATATAGCGACTGAACGGCGTTTTTTTTAAATTTCATACCGGCATGGACATTTTAATAACGCCGTTCAATCCATATATCTACACTCTTACAATAGAACAATGGTTTAATTTTATCTATTAGTTCTTAAATAATTTATTCCTTTACTGCGTTTTTTTGTATATGCGTCGTCCTTAAACCACATTGGCGAAACATCCCTATTTAAATAAAATTGGCGCCAATAATTAACCGTAGTCATTTGAGCGTTTGACGCAGGGGCATTCTCCATGTTATCCGAGGCGAAGCGACAAGACTCTCATTGAACACGGTTAATACCTAACGTCATAAAGTACACCACGTAGGACATGTCACGATATTTTTTGCTTTCATACTCAAATATTTCAATTTCTACTCAAGTTGGACTCGATGCAACTACCAAATGTTAAATGTTCTTTCAAGATGTAGAACCTCGAAATTTAGCGGCTCTCCACTTCGAGCTAGTAAAAAGATGGCTGCCGTAGACTCGCAGCTGAGCCTGCAAATCGCGTCTAGACGTTATTCTTCCGGAATGACGCGTCAGAAAGTTTAATATCTATGAACGCATGAATTCATCAACAGAAATTGAAATTTAATTTAAAAAAAAAATCATTGTGTCAATGCGTAGACTCGCACAAGCTCCAGAATCTGGGACAAACCATCAAAATGGACTTTCAGAAGTTCCAATTAATGAAAAACATCAGTGGGTTGAAATATAAGGATTGAATCTTGCTTTGGACGATTTTATGCGGCGATGAATTGAGTTGGTCTTGAAACAAATTCAACATTAAATTTGTTTCAAGCCCAACTCAATTCATCACCCCATGAAATCGCCCAAAGCAAGATTCAATCCTTAAATGAAACTAGTTTTTGCTGGTAATATGTATATAACGGGTTGAAGAAGAATGTAAATATAAACATTTGTTGAAAACTTTGTATGAAGTTCTAATGAATACTTCATCTGATCAAGAGATGATAAGGCTATAAATTAGACGCTCATCTTGATAAAAGTTGTTTGGAACTCAATAAACTTGTATAGATAAAAAAAAAAACCCACTGTTCTACAAGTGCCGTGACGCCAGGCATATTTTCATTGTTTTGTCACGTGCTAGTTGTAATTGTGACGTAATTGTAACTGTGACGTCATCATTCGTGTGCATCATNATAGGATTAGTAAATTCGCTTTATATTCAAGCATTTAAATCTTATTTGTCATCTATAAAATTGACATTAGTAAATTATAGTACGTCACATGAATTTCGATGAAATTCTATATGTTTTATTCCAACTATTACATATAATTGACTAATTGTATCTGACAGAGTCCATTCACCCAAACTTCCGGGATATCCAGGAGATGAAGAAGAAGAGTGACGCTCGCTCGGCGGAATGGTCTGAATTTCTTTTCGGTCGAGAATGCCAAGTAGAGTACGAAAATGGTGAGTGTACGAAACATTATATTATGTTATTGAAAATAAAGCAAATCGCTTCATTGATATATTATAAAAGTGTGGACGGATAGAAATATAGAAGTTCGCTATACAAAGTTCCTGGTCAAAATGAAAAAGTGTCAAGTATTTCATATATCGATTGTACGTCATACGAATCAAATACGTACATTGTACTGTGACATAATTTAAAAAAATGTATTTGAAATGTAAAAATTATGAATAAGAAATCAGACGACTAACGTGTAGTTTCATACCATTTTTTTTTTTATTAAAGAGTCCCGTTGGTACAAAGTTTTACAACACTTCCGAACACGCAAGTCTCTATACAGCGGAGTGAAATTGGTAAGTAGGAGTTATTCCCCTTATAATAGACAAAATTAGAATTCTACAACATACTGATTTTGATAAGAGGGCTCACACAACTAAATCATTTACTATATGTTGTTACTAAGCTTATGAGATAATAGCGTTAAT